>NC_136950.1:2592774-2722774 GCF_949987615.1 Pollachius pollachius | reverse complement strand
TGTGTTTGTGTGTGTGTGCTCACCTGGGTGTGTAAGTGTACCAAGGTGTGTGCGTGTGTGTGTGTGTGTGTGTGTTCGTGTACAAGGGTGTGTGTGTGTGTGTATGTTCGTTTACCAGTGTGTGTGTGTATGTGTATGTTCGTTTACCAGTGTGTGTGTGTGTGTGTGTGTGTGTGTGTGTCTTACTGAGGCTGCTGAGCTGGCGGATGATGGCGGACAGCGTGTTGTTCATCACACACTCCAGCTCGCTGCCGATGCCATCGGGCAGCTCCCCGCGGCAGAGGTGCCGCGGCTCGATGTTCCTCTTCACCAGCGGCATGCTGCCGACCCACACACGCCTGCACACGCCTACACACACAGGACCACACACACGCCTGGCTCCGTCTGCAGCGGGAAACACAGGAGCAGAGAGGGCTTAGTCATCCTGTTACAGGGGGATCGATGGAACCGCCCCGGCCCTGCCAGCCCCCTGGGCCGGGGGGGGGGGGAGGTCAGAGAGAAGGGTCCTCGCTCCCCCCTTGGGTTCAGTACCCCCAGGCCGCCGGGGGGACTCCAGCCAGGCACTAAAAAGTGTGCCTTTGTACATACGCTGTAAAGAGCCGTCTGGTGCATCCTGAGGCCCGTGGCAGGAAACACTCCTTACACACACACACACACACACACACACACTGCACTCCTCAGCAGTCTGTCCACACAGGAGGGGCTCTCTCTGAAGTCACACACTTTACAATGCTGGGGCCAACCTTTGACTCTCGGCAGACCACTAGATTGCCATCAAGACCTTCCACGGACCACCTCATATGCAAACGGTTAAAAAGAGATAAATACACACGCAGTGGGTGAGCAGAGAGGGCCCGAGCCCTTTCACACACAAGTACTGCTGCAGGAAGGCCGGTGGGAACAGTTGGGAGGGGGGGGGGGCGGTAAGCAACACTGCTTATATGCTCCCAGTGTGTTCATCTAGCAAACACAAACTATACCCAATATCAATGGAAAACATCACAATGGAATACACATGATGGAATTCAACAATCTGTTTTTAAAGGAATAACAACGGATACGACTTTTTTTACTGAACAATGTTGATAATGTAACTATTTTCTAAGATCTATATTATGAGTTGTATTGTCCTTGGGGGGGAGCAGGGTTAGGGCGGGGCCAGAACATGTGACTGAAGCCTTTGAGGCTGTTACCATGACTCTATACAGGGGGGCCCAGTAACCCAGGTGGTAGGATGGGTTTTCTAGGTTACTTCTCCGGCTCCTCCTAGCTGAGTGTTGGGGCACTTCAGCCCAACCGCTCCCAACGAGCTGGCTGTTGCCTGGCATAGTTGACCTCAATGCTGATGTTCGGATGAATACTTTGGGACGGCAAAACCTGAAAGGTGCAACATAAATCTACTCCATTTACCATTTACACTAAAGGACCTGACTCTATGTGTGCTTGAGGTCCGGGGTACAGGAGTCAAGGGGTCCGGCTGGCAGCAGACTGCAGAAACGTGGGAGATTATGAAGCTATTAGGACATGGCCTGCCAGCTAAGCCTAGGCCTGGTGGCTTTCACTTGACCAGCTGGCTCCAGAGACTCCCAGACTCCCAGATGTGGGTGAGAGCAGGGTGAGGGGAGACCAGCCTTCACTCAGTGGATGGGGTTCTGCTTGGAAAAGCCAACAGAATCAAGGAGAACATGCACAGATGAGATGCACGCATATACTGTTATATATTACAGGAATTGGGCTAGGTGGAGTTCGAAAGGGGAGTTTTCCACTTTCACTCTTTACCTATGTTTTACAAAGGGTCTCTGCCCAGTGAAGAAAGGGTTTTTGTCTGGTGAAAATTCAATGAATTTGAATCTAGGAACCTCCACATCACACCCACCTAAAGTGTTGTCTTTCTAAAACGAGACATCCTGTTTGGTACCAGGGGTCCCCGTCCAGTAAAACATTGAGTAAACATCGTGTGGAAGACAATACGTCTGGATGATCTGGACCACTGAACCCCTTTCACTTCCTAACTAATGAGAAAACCTGATTTCCTCAGAGAAGAATCCTCATCTTATCGGAGCCTCTTCCTACTTCCTGTTATGTGGTCCCCACCCCCCCGCTTCCTGCTCCTCCAGAGTCACAGCTCTGCTTCCTCTGCACACACGGGTCACAACAATTCACACAACACACACAATACACACACCCTATCCCTAACACCGCCAAGGAGCTGCCGCATGGACACCATTCAGAACCATACACACATACACACACACACACAGGAAAAGACACAACACACACACACACAAGCACAGGAGACACAACACACACACACACACACACACACACACACACACACACACACACACACACACACACACACACACAAAGAAATGCATCAGCGTTCATCAGTGTGGACCCTGTGTGGACCGTCAGTGTTCTCCCGGCCTACTAATGGCTGTAGGTTAAGCCTTACACAAGCCTGCTCCACTAGGGGCCCTTCTGAGGGGCCACCAGGGGCCCTTCTCAGGAGCCACAAGGGCGCTCCGGCTACAGTCCTTATGGGACCCCTCACAGACACACACACAGGCACCAACATATGCCCAAACACACATGTATGTGCACATGCAAACACATGCACATGCGTACACACTTACACATACACACAGACACGCACAGACACACCAACCAACACACATGAATGAACACACCAGTAAACACATCGCACACATACACGCTCTCTATCTCATATGGACACACACACACCTACATGCCGCCAATGCAAATAAGGACCCAGAAAAGGGGGTGACATCATGAGTGTCTGGTTTAAAGGTCTATCCAGACCCTAACAGAATGACCAGGCAGGATGTGTGGACGTGTCTGCTACCGCAGGATGGAACTAGGTGACGGATTCTGTTCTGCTCTCTCCCTGACTAGCATGACAATGACATCAGTGATGCACGATAATGAGCGGCCGGGGGCATGGGGGGCTGTTTGTGAGAAACAGGAGGGGCAGGGGCCAGAGAGAGACGAGGGGCAGGGGCCAGAGAGAGAGAGAGAGAGAGAGAGAGAGAGAGAGAGAGAGAGAGAAAGTGATTGAGGGAGGTGTGTGTGTGTGTGTGTGTGTGTGTGTGTGTGTGTGTGTGTGTGTGTGTGTGTGGGGGTGGGGATGAGGGGGCCGCCGTGGGTAGTCATTGAACGGTTCCCGGGACAAAGGAGCCCCGTTTGCACGGCAACAGAGCGAGTGCTCCAATGCATGCACCCACACACACACAGACACACACACACAGACACTCAGAGAGACACACACACACACACACACACACACACACACAAACACCCTGACCTCCCCGTACTCTTTCCAGGATCAGGGAACACTCCGCCATGAGAGACAGAGACAGAGATAGAGATAGTGACCTAGTCATTCTATGACTTAGTCCAGGCAGTTTGTTTGATGAACTCAACCCTTTCCCAACCACTACACATGACCTCATTTAAGGCTTCCTTGACGATGACTTTATACAAAACCCTATTTTGTGCCGTTCTTCTTTGTCATGTTGTATCTCACATTGGGACCTAGAGACAGGTAAGGATTTTGCTGTGCTTCGTCTTATAGACATTGTAACTGAGCTGGCTCTTCCCCACAACATTCAACATTCAGAGGGCTTCTGAGCAATGGAAAACGGACATAAGCATTGCCCCAGCAACCTGCCTCCCTCTCTTCTCCATCCTCTCCTCTGTCACACCCATGTGTTTCCACACATACAGGGCTACACTAACCCTCTCACTCAAACACACACACCATGCCATCTCAATCACTCACACACCTTCTAACACACACAAACACACACAAAAAAACACACATATGCGTGCACACACACACACACACACACCTGGTGGCTTCTCTCCCATTAGCAGCTTATAATCAGTCATAGCAGCAGGTCAGATGTCCTTTGAACTTCAGTGAGAAGACATCCTGGCAACAACTACACACACACACATACATACACACACACGCTCACACATACTCACACACACACGCTCACACACGCGCACACGCGCACACACACACGCTCACACACTCACCCTGGTACACACACACTCACACACACACACACACCCCCCCACACACACACACACACACACACACACACACACCCACATACATACACACACGCTCAGACACACAAACATACATACACACACGCTCAGACACACATACATACACACGCTCACACACACAAGATGTCTTTTTAGTAAGGATGTGGGAACTCCATTAAGGTCTGACAGGGGAGCCATGATTAATTGATGTGCCCAGGCCACACCCACATGCGTTTGTGTTCTGCTTTGCTGTGGCGCTATTGTAAATAATGCAACGCCAGATTACGTCAGGTTACACTGTCCTAAATATGACGCAAAGAAATACTCTGAATGTGACAATGCATCAAGGCGTCTCAGTGGTACTATGCAGAAGTAGGCCTAGCGTCTCTGGGTGGTGACCGGAACACCGGAGACGTCCTTAGAAAGGTATTGGTTCCGTTATTCAAGAATTGGCCATTGAGTAGGCAAGAATTATGGAATTATTATATTATCCCCAAAAAATATTTACCTGCATAAAGGTCATTTAAGTGTCTCATAATCGAGTTTACATACAATATTGTCAAATGTTCACTATTTTGTAATAAAATATTATGTTTTTCTCGATGTTCAGTTGACGTGATAGTCCGTCTGTCAGCAATTTCAATTGAATAATTTCTAGAATAAATGAAAACCCTTCGCTCAATTTCTACAAACCAAACTAGGAGCAGGCGGAGACGCAGGCACACACCCAATACACATGCACTGCCTAACACACGCACACAGAGTACACAAACTAAACACACACACAGAACACAAACCAAACACACACACACACACAAGTACACAAACCAAACACAAACACGCCGAACACACACCACACACACAGACTCCCACACAGATTACACAAAGCAAAGACACACACACACACACACACACACAGAACAAAAACCAAACACACACCCCACACACACACACACACACACACACACACACACACAACACAAACCCAACACGCAGACAGCCGTGAACCGATGGAGCGATCCATCAACCTTCCGCACCGTCGCTTCTACTCACTGATGCTGTGACCCACATTTGTTTATCAATCTCTGTTCCCACATCTCTTCTAAATCACGATCATCCCACTGACTAGGATCAGACACATGACCCGTTCATCCACACACCGTCTGCACAGTCCACATGTATGCTGCTATATTGCCAACCATATAGTGCTGAAGGGCAAAAGTTTCACATTATAGCTCAGAGTGGTCAGTACGTTGTGGGCTACCGGCTACTGATCCACCTCCATGTACTATCCTCGGCCGGGGGGTCTGACACGGGGTAGTCGGACCCTGGTGCGGGGACCACTCGGTAGCTAGCTTGTGCTTTACGGTCGACCCACAGTGTGGTGATTTCAATAAATAAAACAAAAAAGATAATAATACAAATTTGAAACAATGAATGAAATTAAACATGCGCGTTATTTTGTTAAGGTAAAAAGTATTGTTTTCCCCTCACCGGCACTTCAGATATCAGGAGAATCCAGCTGGTCCGCATGTCCCGTTAGTCCATCCTGTCGACCCCCGCAGACTGGCCACTCACTACGACCCAGGGGGGGCGGGACCCGTCCCCCACATCCACCAATCACGTCTCCGCACAAGGGATTTAACAAGTGATGGTCGCGCTCACCGACCAATGACTGTGCAGGTATTGCCTGAGTGGCGGCCACAGGAGGGGGGTTCTCCTCATCCCTCCACCGCGGTGTTAAGAATGGGCAGGGCGGGGTGATTCTGGGTGTGCTGCTGAAGAAGAGCTTATGGGGTTTACGCAACCGAGCGCTGCCCATTCACGACTTGCATTTGGAGCTTAAAAGTAAAACGCTGTGAGGAGGATGGAGGATTTGGCAAACGTTTTGCCTGCCTCAATTGGCACGAAGGGGTATCTGATATGTAAAGACGAAATTGAAATCGCCGTCTCCATACTCAACTAGAAGTCAGCCAATAGGCTTCAGTGAGAAGCAGAACGCCATCCTTCATCATTGAGCAATCGTTGCATCGCACGCATCGAGGGATGCAACGATTGCTTCTTGATGAAGGATGTCGTTCTGTTCTTGCAATAAGAGAACAGTAATCTCACATGATAGGGATACTATAGGACTGCTGACAAAGAGCTGGGTATCCGTGGCTATAAATGGAAAATATGCTGATATTCAGTCTGCAGAGAGCGCATGTAGGTTACGGTTTGGACAATATAGTCTTTTCCTATATTTATTTCCTCCTTTGATCGTTTAATATGAATTGCTGATAGACTGACCCTATAAAAACTAATTTGCCGAAAGCAGATCCTTAGATTATATTCTAATTATAATAAATAAGCGTTTTTGCAATACATATATGCGCCCATCAGTATTCCTAAACAGACACACACACACCTACAACTGGTACCTATATTCTGGCAATAACAACATTAAAAATACATTTGTATTAGAATTGCTGGTGTTTTAGTAAGCTCGGAAATGACAGAAAAAACACTGATTCGAGCATAAATATTCCATCAATCTTCCAAGTTACTACTTTTCTGTCAACACAGACCCTCAATTATCAACACCACGCATGTTTCCATATTTAATCAACATAACTGCATTGTGTATGCTCAGTACAATACACTAGAATGCGTCTGTCATCCCCGGCGTGATGTGTCGATTTCATTCCATGAAAACAAAACCATGGAAAAATATTAAATTATAAACTACTAAAATAATTGTTGAATTTTTCCATCCTTGACAGCCTCTTGTGGTGCTCCGCAGCCTCCCAGCTCAGCCTCCAGCTCAGGCTCTGTGCTCAGCCTCAAGCCTCCCAGCACGGCCTCCAAGCTCAGCCTCCCAGCATAGCTCAGTACTGGCCCTCTGATAAGGCCTTAAGGTGGCCACACACACACACCCACCCCCTGGTACACGGGGGGACACACACACACAAACACACACACACAGACAGACAGAGAGAAAGATGGTAGGACAGACCTACTTATAAACAGAAAGTAAGACTGTACTACAGATAGACTGTGCTATATAAACTGAAAGCAGGACTGACCTTTACAGGAGGCATGTCCTACTGATAGACTGACCTACATATCAACTAAAAGGTCAGACCTACAGAAAACAGGAGGACTGAGCTACGGACAGACGGACGGAGAGGGTCATCACTGGCTGCCACTAACAGCATTCAGTGTCTTCCCACTTTCATCCAGAGTCCGGGACGTCCCTCTTTATTTATTTATTTATTTATTACGTTTGTCAGGTTTGTCAAGTTTTCAGGCGAACCAAATCGACTGTAGTCCGCTAAAACACACCAGGCAGTACACTCTGGTGTCGCGCATGTGGCAATGATCCACTGGTCAGCAGACAAGGGGAGACGGGAGGAAGGCATCGTTTATGTTCTTCTCTTCGGTCACTCCTTGCTCCTCCTGCCAGGAGCTCTCCTGAGACGGGGTGGGGGGTGCGTGGTGTCGGGGAGGGTCTGGTTCGTTACCCCGGGGGGGGGGGGGGGGGACACCTCCACCTCACCATACATTCTCCTTGAGAGGGTTTAGGTGGGTGTGTGTCAGGTGGGTTGGGGGAAGAGGGGAGGATGGGGCTGTCAGTAGCGGTGGGTCTGGTGGGAGTACTGCGGCGGCTGCTGGGAGGTAGAGGAATATCCCATGCTGCTCTGGGGCAGTGATGTGCTTGGTCCTGGGTTCTGGTAGGCAGCGTGTGGATTTGAGCGCTGGGAGGAAGAAAACAAGTCAGAAAGAATAGATTGTACATACTGTTGATGTGTGTGTCGTTTCTGAACCGTGACTTATGCATAATAAGAAACTGTCCCTCCAGAAAAATGCAGCGTTTTTTTGGGATTGTTGCGGCCAAAAATCCTTGATTATGCGGCACGTTTTCTTAAACACTGCGATGAAATATGCGGCATATTTATGCATTTTTATGCACTGAAATTGCGGGAACTTGCGAAAATTGCGGGAACTTGCGGAAAAATGCGGGAACTTGCGAAAAATGCAGCTTTTCGATGACGTTCTAATTATGTCACTTCATAACGTTCCCATGGCAACAGGGAAATGGCTGCTTTTGTGTGAAGTAAACGCAACATTTTTCAACTTTCTGCTAAGATATATGTGACTTTTTTGCAACGAAAATGCGGGGATTATGAAATCATGCAAGCCCTGCATATTTTGCGCGAAAACCTGCAATTTATGCGGTGAAAGTGCGGCATATTTGAAAAAATGCAGCCCCCGCATGAATGTGCAGACTTTGGCTGATTACGCGATCGCATAATCGCGTTGTTCTGGAGGGACTGAAGAAAGCATACATAAATAAAAACGATTAACCTTGTGTTCTGATTCCTATACTGTTGAGCTTTTGTGAAACTAGGTCGTCAACTTCCTTGTATGCTTTGATGGTTCTCAGCCTAACTTTTGATGTGTGTGTGTGTGTGTGTGTGTGTGTGTGTGTGTGTGTGTGTGTGTGTGTGTGTGTGTGTGTGTGTGTGTGTGTGTGTGTGTGTTACCTGGTAGTCTGAGGTCATGATGAGACCACCTGAGGTCGTGGTGGGCGGCACCACTCGCACCTTCTTCAGAGGCGGGCCCTGGGTGTGGCTGTTGTCAGGGTTACCCGTATGCCCCGCCCCATTGGTGTGGTTGTTGCCCTGCTGCTGCTGCTGGTTTTTCTGTGCATGTATACGAGACCAGACACCACCTTCATCAACCATACACAGACCGTATATCCCTCTAGATCTATATACGGACACAACCTTCATCAACCATCTATATACGGACCCAACCTTCATCAACCAGACACAGACCATCTATATACACCCAACCTTCATCAACCAGACACAGACCATCTATACTTATAAACAGACAACCCTCATCAACCACACAGACCATCTATATCTATATACAGACAACTTCATCAGCCAACTATCTATCTATCTATCTATCTATCTATGATTTCACGGCAGGAGTTGAACGCCGTTTGGGTTATCTTATATTGTCTCACGGACAAGTTGTATAAATGTGGGTAACGGCGGAACAATCGCTCTTCAAAGCATGCCTGTTCACTGTTATCTCTAGCATGTGGAGTGCTAGCTGTGTACAGTCCCCTCACTAATGTCTGTAGAGGAGAGAAGGAACGCACATTTCTGACTTTGTCTGCCTTGTCCTCCGGCTCCTCCTCCGTCAGGAACTCCCTCTTGGGGTAGGGGATCTGGCAGCCTGCGAATACACTGAGGACCTGCCACAGTTAACAAGCTAGGCTGACTGTTTACATGGAAGGTGTTCAACTAGAATAACAAACAGGGTAATGGAAGGGATGTGAACCCAATCAGCTCTGTGTGGAGACCCGGAGGTTCTCTGGGTAGGGACATATTTGAATATGGGCTTAAAATAAATAATCAGGAAATTATGTGATGTGTGCGTGTCTCACTCGGAGGTGGGCAGGGGCTCCTCCAGGAAGTAGGGGTCCTGCATGGCCTGCTCAGAAGTGATCCTACGGATTGGGTCCATGGTCAGCAATTTCTGAAGCTTGAGGGCCAATATAAAAAAGGCAAGAAAAACATGATTCAGAAACAAGATGGGGGACAATGTCAAGCTACGACAAACATAAAACATACGGGGACAATGTCAAGCTACGACAAACATATTCATACGCCAAAGGGGCTCCTGGCATTAATAGTTAATTTCTAAATTCCGGCAACAAGCAGTCATAGAACACATAAAAAGTGTGACAAGGGATTATCAGAACTGGTCAAATATGCCATAATTAATTTAAACAAATTTTTCTTCATATTTGTTAAATCAATAAATCTAAATGATCGGTGAGAAAAATTAAATAAAATCTGGTGTCGGTTGCAGTACTTCGGCCCAAAGAAATAAACAATCGGATGGCTAAGTGGTGTGCCTACCTTCCTACCTGAGCACACTCTGCCCGTGTACTCCGGGCACGTGACTAGGGTCTTCCACATGGCTAGGTCGACCAATAGCTAGTGCTAGCAATCTAGCTATGTGTTTTGGGGAGTGGGTTTGGAGGGGGCCTGAAGGTGGGATGGTATTCATTTAAATACTTCTGATCGGATACTGTCAAAATCTAGCAGTCATGATGGCTTCTCCAAATGTGAACACCCCAGCTTTGATGGAATCTCCAGCACAGAACCCTAAAGAAGCAGAGCTGTCGCTTACCAAATGGAATGCTTTGCTGTCTGGTTTGACTTTGTGTTTCTCCATGTATTTTATAAGGCTACAATTTGTGTATCTGGGGAAAAAAAAAGAATCACAATAGATTTGTTTTCTGTTGTTCTTGGAGTTTAGCAACACAGACAAACATGGTAATGCTTGCTGAACTAACATGACATTTCTTCTTAATAAAAAGGACAAAACAACATATTCTTCTATTTGAAGAAGCAAGGGTCAGGACTCACGTGTTTCTCCTAAAGTCCTTCATCAGAGTAGAGTGCTCTGGCATTTTCTTGATGTCTTCCCAGTCCTTTTCTGTCCAACGACCAGAGAACAGGATTACACAGAGGCTCCTTACCACACAGTTCACGCCAATTAAAGATTAGAACTATATTTACAGTCTCAAGACAAATCTTTTTTTGGGACTTGGTCAAAGTCTTTATTTTAATAGGATTTTATTAACGTCACTTTTTTATTTATTCTGGAAGTGATGCATAAAAGAGAAGGAAATGCACTGGATAATACTTTATTTTTGAGTTAAACCCCCTCATACTCTGTAAGGCAGAGTTACAACTTCATACAGTAATCCCCAAAAGTCTGTTTAATCTTCAATCAGAAAAGGGGAAACACTCTAATCTCCCAATGGACACACTTGTGTAATTTCTACATGTAACTTGTGATGTAAATGCTTGTGAGGGTCCCAAGCCCCCTGACAGACCAAGCAGAGGGTACACACTCGGTTCCCTCGTCAGTACATATGCCCCCCTGCTTTGCGGGGTCTCACCGGCGGGGAAGCCCATGACGTTGAAGATGCGGTCCAACTGGTCGTGGTGGTACGGGTTGCTGGTCTTGATGTCCTCCTGCCGGCAGTGGAAGATAGGCTCGGACGTCAGGAGCTCAGCGAAGATGCAGCCGATGGCCCAGATGTCTGAGACAGACACACAAGCCGACAGGCAGGCAGGCAGGCAGGCAGGCAGACACAGACACACACAGACATACACACACACACACACAGAGTACAGATGACGTCTACTATTTAGCTAGATAGAGTGTCGGACTCCCAAGCGAAAAGTTCTTGGTTCGAAACCTGGCCGCAGCCTGCCTTTGGGCTTTAGACTGCCTTGCTCAATAATTACATGCATCTCAAAATAGTTCACTGTTGCAATTTTATATATAACTCTAGATAGAGATGTTGTGGAAAATAAAACACAAGTACATAGTAAATCCTCACCAATGGCTTTTGTGTAGTGCCGGGCCCCCAGCAGTAGTTCTGGAGCTCTGTACCAGAACGTGACCACCACAGGGTCCAGGTCAGCTAAAGGCTTTAGTGGTGAATTGAAAAGACGTGCAAAGCCCATGTCGGCTGTACACATGAACCAGAGAGACAAGGAGAAACATTAGTAAAGAACCAGCTTACGCAGAGGAAGCCCAAGAAGGTGATGAAGGCCAGCTGTACGCACCGATCTTCACCCGGCCCCGCTCTGGCCCCTCCCCCATCACCAAGATGTTGGCCGGTTTCTAGAGCACAGAAAGAGGACATTTATTTTTTTAACTCAATATCAGTGAGAGCATTAGCTAAACAATTTGTTTGGTACCGTTGGTGAAATACCAGACAACTCTGCGAGGGTTTAACCAAATATTCTGCTGCCCTCTATTGGACAAAATACGATTAAGCCATACCACGTCCACATTGAGCATCTAAACAAATATTGATCTGCATTAATCAAAACCCAATTTATTGTTGATTAAGAACTTGAAATGGGAACCATGTTTACAAAAGTAGAAGCAACTCATCAAAGGCCAACAATTCACTTTTCAAAGGAAATTCTATTCAATCACACCCAACATCCATGTTCCTGCACATGGATGGCAGGCCCAACCAAGAAACCATCAATTCCCATCTCGTGCCTCCCAGCACCTCCCTGTTCTCCTCCTCTTCCTGCCTACCAGATCTCTGTGGAGCACCCAGTTGGCGTGGAGGTAATGGATGCCGTCCAAGATCTGGTAGAGCAGGGACTTCACCATCCCCCTCGGTAACTGCAGGGGCTTCTTGTTGGCCTTCGACGCTCTGTGGAACTTGATTATGTGCTGTGGAAAGACAGGGAATACACCATTTAGCCCTTTAGTGTGTGATATGATCATGGTGGTTCCCCATGAATGAGGCTGAAACTGTTTTACAACAGCTTGTCAACGACTTGACCGCCTGCCGCTGTTGTTCTTTCTTTGCTTTGTGCGGGGAAACGGGTTAACCACATTCTGGAAGAATTTGAATTCGGTAGGTCTTCCATCATGTTAGTAATGAAATCCATTATCTGTCAGGCATTTTCAGTGGAGCTATTCCAGTGCTCCAATACAGAATGCACTCAGAGTCCTCAGCCCACAGAACGAGGCCTGGGGGCGCTCGGTATTTAGAGAAGACCGGACTTGTTGTAGCACCAGTTTGAATCTCCATCAACTGATCAGGGCACGATTGGCCTTCTCAGGATCAGGGGATGCCACAATCTTCTGGGACATTTGCCTTGAATAAAAACTATTACCGGGCAGCCAAGGGAGCATTATCCCTCTCCCCGTCTCCTCCTTCTCAGCCACATGTGTACTTGATGTTGTCTGGGGCGCTCCGTGTGTGGTGCGTTACGGCAGCGGCGACGTCCGGGCGCTCCTTGTGTGGTGCTTTACGGCGGTGGTGGCGTGCACTCCGTGTGTGGTGCGTTACGGCGGCGGCGTCCGGGCGCTCCGTGTGTGGTGCGTTACGGCGGCGTCTGGGCACTCCGTGTGTGGTGTGGTGTGTTGCGGCGGTGGTGTCCGGGAGCTCCGTGTGTGGTGTGTTACGACGGCGTCCGGGCGCTCCGTGTGTGGTGCGTTACGGCGGTGGCGGTGTCCGTGCTCACCCACAGGTCGTGCTCCGCGTAGTCGAACAGGAGCCACACCTTGCGGTCAGCGTGCGACAGGAACACCTTCTGCAGGGAGATGACGTTGGGATGCTTCAGCTCCCGAAGAAGCTGCCACCAACAAAACAAGAAGAACACTCAGACGTACTTCCCGTAAACAACAACATCCACAGCCGTGGCGGCCGAGCGGTGACGGCTGATGAAGATGTGAACTATTGAATGACTTCTGAAAATGGATTTCAGCATTTATTGTTGGAATCCCCATGTATTGCTACTGGTCATGACGCAAGCATTCTTCTCTCTAAAACATACATAACATTACGATAATTCAAACGTCAAAATATGTGAAGGGATTGAATTCAGTCGATCAGGATGGGAAATAAATGAAGAAAGGAGAAGCAGACTCACTGCTATCTCTCTGCAGGCCGACATCGAGATGCCAGTGCCTTCAATCTGCTTCAGGGCGTAATCCTTATCATCCTTCCTACAGAGAAAAGACAGACATAATGAACCAGAGAGAGGGAGAGAGAGTGGCAATAGAGGGAATAAGTGAAAGAAACAAAGAGACATTCAGGGTCATGTCATCTGGGGCCAGACCCCAGGGTCCGGCGAGGGCCTTCTGTTCAGGAAAATTCAAGGGGGGGGGGGGGGAAACGACAGAGTGTGGCCAGAGCTGCGTTAACACCGGATCTGGGAAACCAAGCTCACCTCCGAGGCTTCAAAACAACAGAGGGAGAGGAAGCAGGCCTGGTATGGCAGCTAGCCAGGGACAAACCTAACACATGGAGAGGCCGACCGTTGTACCAGTGCAGCATTTTCTCTCCATATCCCTCACCTGGATCCACTCCTGAACCCCTGGCCAAGGCCCTTCCTTGCCTCTTTTGCAACACACATTAGAACACAGAGCCTAATGACCAGCTGTTCCACACAGCAAACACAAACATCTCTGATATAAGTACAGCACTATTTAGTCTGGTTCTGGTTGGTGGAACGTCATGTTAATGATCCTTGTTGTGACTGGGTCAGTTAAGATATTCTGGTACCGCTTCCATGTGTGCAACAACTCAATAAGGTCTGGAGGAGGACTGGGATGGAGAAGAGGCTGTTGCTTGAATGCAATCAATGTTGTTTTAAACAGAAGAAAATATCAAAGTATGACAAAATATTCAGATTGAAAGACAAAACAAATATTTGCATATTCTTTAAATGTCTGAATAGTGCTTACAGGGAAGACTGTACAGACAGTAATACTGTACAGACAGTTAAATATTGTTGTTTCTCCTGCTGACAAATGTAAGTCACTTTGGAAAGAACTGTCTGCCAAATGCTCTACATGTAAATGTAAATAATGGCATGGTTTGGTTGGGATTACTCGCTTTTTCACACTTTCCTAACATTTTTCACATTAATTCTTAACCCTGTGCCTAGCTTATTATTTTTTTTGCCTATTCCCAACCTTTATTTGACTTTTTTTTTTTAAGTATTTAGCGAAGAAAATCAACGGCCGAATGACATCATGGGAAATATAATTTCGGACTAGAACGATCGGCCCGTAAACTCTTTTATAAATACATTGTGTTGTTTTCTGTCTTTTTGTGTAATCAGTTATTATACTATCAAATGTTTTGTGCATTGTAGGCTCATATTATAAGATCATATCATTATTATTATATTATTTATACCCATCAGTGTTGGAGTTTAGATGCAAACATTGTCTCTCAGAACCAATTTATGGTAACCACTATGTTGCATTACAATAGCCAACGATTGTACGATTGATCACTGAACCTCGAAATCCTAAACCCATGGTTGATGTTAAGTGTATTTCTGATACTTTCGTTAGTGGATAACAATAATGCACTGGACACACTCCTAAGCCTGTTCTCAATCAACAAGACAACGAAAACAACCATGAAACACGACAGATATATAAAAATGCAATCCAAATGAACTATGCATTGGATGTTTTCGAACATGGACCAAGGAGATGGTAAACCATGCCACAAGGCTATGGGAGCTCACGTAGGGTTAACCAGCACATAAGGCCTTGTCAATAACTCACCCATCCTTTCTCTTGGCTTTGTACACATGTCCGTAGGTGCCCCTTCCCACCTTACACCCTTCGTACTCGAACAGGTCCTCCACCCGTTCTCTCTCGCCGGTCAACTTCACTTTGAAGTCATAGTCCATGTTCACTATTGTTGATCTCCTTCTGGAGCCGCTCGGGAGGCACTAGGCTACTTAAAGAGCTCGGTCCCTCGGCTAGCTGCCTTCCCTGGCGAAGCTCCTTCTTTCAGCCCCGTCTCCACATCTAGTTTCCTATTGTGAGGAGATAATGTGTTTACCGTGAGGACGCTAGTGGCTTTAAGTGATTCAGGTGTGATCGATAATGACTATTGCTTTCTCTTCTCGCTGCGTTTCTCTCTCAGCCGGTCGGTAACGGCAGAGACGCGTCACGGTACTGCCGTAAAGTGTCGCGCAGTCTGCGCTGTTCTGAATAAAGTGTGGATGAAACTCGGGAATACTACTTTTAAGAATTAAATCGCAAATCCATAGTATGTTTACTTTCATTTGTAATAGGAGTTGGATAACGATGATGCTAGCAATTGCATCTTCGGAGAGAAAACGCCTCGTACGTCATGTGTGTCAAAATGCATTCATCAACACTGCGTTTTACAATGCAGATGCACTGTACTGTATTACATCCAACCTTACTCATTGGTTTCGATAAAACAAATGAAAAAGGCCGCGATAGGTTTTATGCCATATGCATTATAAACATGATATACTAAATTCCATGCAAGCATTCGCTCACTAAGTTGAATCAATCGTAAAGTTACGCTTAATAGAAAATGATATTCATTCCACTGTAGTGACATCAAGAGCAAGACACCACGTTTCATGCCAGCAGTTAAAAGTGGCTTCATATCCTTTACAAACAACCTACATTTCTCAAACAGACGAGGGATATTGAGGACTGAAACCTAAACCGTACGTTATTTTTTTCTTGTAGCTTTTCTGAAATGATAATATTACAAAACCCTACAGGAGAACGGCGAGTTAGTGAGAAGAGGTAGGAACCAGTGCACGATGTGGGGTGTTCCGCCCGGTCAATTATAGTGTGACACCACCGGTCCCATCTTGGTTTGACAGAGGAAGAGGAACCGTCCATATTACAGCTGCTTTGTCAGGTACCATTTCTCTACTATTCACCTTGTCATTCATATACAAAAGCCTCGGAGGATGCGTGTGTATCTATGGACCACCCTTGCTGCTAAATGAACACTATTGCGCCATCACTGTCAGGGGGTGTATTCACCAGCCTTAGGGTTAGCATGCTAACTAGCCAGCTAACCTGCTGGACTGACGCTCAGTAGACATAAGCTAACAGTTATTACATTGAGTTAGCTCACCTGCTAGCTTCCAGTTAGCGCTAGATGCGTTGCGCACGTTAAATAGCTGCACGCATATTGGACGGGCGCACAAACGCAATTCTGTCGGTGATGTTGCAACAGTTGCGATCACGTCATTAGTTTTCCGGACAGTACACATTGTAACGTTAAACCATTTTGAGGAAACTCTTCTTTGTTTCTCTTCTTTTGCCCTGTGCGTACATGGGAGCCGTCCGTCCCGCCATCATGCCCCTCCGTCATGGCCCCTCTGTCATGCCCCCTCTGTCATGCCCCCTCTATCCTGCCCCTCTATCCTGCCCGTCTGCCATGTCCCCTTCGTCATGCCCCTCAATCACGCCCCTCCTCTGCAACACAGTGTTTGGACCCTAGACATGTCTGTACGTTCTTCCAGATGCCGGGGATTGGTTTCTTGCTAGGATGACAACGCCACTTCGTTAGATTTCCCCCCCGGCATTTCTCAACATTGGCCTTGTGTGTGGGATCCAGGATTATCTGACTAAAGCTGTCCTTGGCCAAAAGAGGGACTTCCTATGTTTTGATCCTGTTTTTCACTGATTTACCTCACTGTCATTTATTTTATTTGAATGTTTCCTTTGATAATGACAATTGTACCTATAAAAGGTGATGTTGCTGATGTTTTACTCAAACACTTACTGGCATTGTCTGTGAGCATCCAATTGATCTGGTGACCCCGGTGCGTTAGTATCTTGACAGTTGATCTACCTTATTGTTGGTGATTGGACGTGTTGCCTTCATAAGCTATGAATGAACCCTCTTTCATTCAGTCCTTTAAACAGCAATACGAACAGCCATCATCATATCTGTCCTCAGCGAGCTCATGTCTGACCTGCAAGCTTGATATTAATGTATGTTTCTGTTTGATGACGATTAAGCTTGTGTTTCCGTTATCCACATAAGCCTAAAAGATGCTCTTAATGTGTGACACTAACCTTGAATAACAACGCTGGTGGCATAACAGATGTGCCTTCCTCCTGAGGCTGAACTTTGTCCTCCCCCTGTTCCCTTCTTTATTGCGTCCAACAGCGGTCGCATGGCGATGGACCCTGCCGGTGGGAGAGACGAGCGGCGGAGGCAGGCAGAGCGTCTTCGCCGGGAGGAGGCCTACTACCACTTCATTAACGAGCTGAACGAGGAGGAGTACCGGCTCATGAGAGACGGCAACCTGCTGGGCACCCCTGGTGAGTGGGAACCCGTGCACGGCGTTGACATGCCGCTTAACCCGCTGATCGACCTCACCTCTTGTGACCTCGATTCAAAAAGGACACTGCACAAAATATGTCCTAGTACATGAAAGCAGTGGCTACAGATTTGGGAGGGCATGACGGTGTAACCTCTGCGGCGTGTTGTTACAGGGGAGGTGACAGCAGAAGAGCTCCGGCAGCGCCTGGATGGGGCCAAGGAGCGTGTGTCCTCTCAGCCCCGCCCCGAGCAGCGTCTGCAGGCGTCCACAGACGCCGGGGACCAGGAGGGCAGCAGTGGTGAGGGGGAGGCGGGAGGAGCCCTTGGGTGGGGCACTAGGGGCAGGTGGTAGGGAGAAGGGGCCACGACTGAAGCAAACCAGTCTCCATCAACACTCTCGCTCTCTGGGTTGTCGTGGCAGTTGTGTTGTTATGGTCTGGTCCTCATTTCCCTGAATCTGACCAAAGAAAAAAATGTGAAAATAGTGTATTTGAATGCATATCTTTCAATCTGTTATTCAATATTTGCATTGAATAATCTTCTTAGAGTAGATAAGGCAGCAGTCCAAGATGGCAGTATACAGTTTATGGCTGTGATCGGTGATTGTAAACTGTCTAATTGCATTCTGTGTATTCTTTACAGGGGTCCCTGACCCGGGAGCCGAATCCTCCAACGGTGATTCATTGCTGGAGTGGCTGAACACGTTCAGGCGCACCGGCAATGCCACGCGCAGCGGGCAGAGCGGCAACCAGACCTGGCGCGCGGTCAGTCGCACCAACCCCAACAGCGGCGAGTTCCGCTTCAGCCTGGAGATCAACATCAACCACGAACAGCCGGAGCCCGGCGAGCACAGCGACGCCTCGCTTGCGACCGAGCTCCCGGCAGTGGCTCCTAACACAACCTCCACCGCAATACGTACAGCCTCGTATCTACCCCCAGTACCACGCCCCTCAACCTATGCCGCCCCTTACCCCACCCCCCGGCCCTCCATCAGCAGGAGGGCCCAGGCCAGGCGCACACGCAGTGCCAACTCCTCCCCCCGCTCTGCCCAAGACAGTGTTCCTCCAGCGCCCCCTCCCACCTCTGTGATGAGGAGGGGGGTGACCCTGCCTCCACCACCACTACCAACACCACCTCCCCCTTCCTTTACTCCACCCAGTGACCAAGCCGGCTCCTTGCGACACCACACCCTGAACGCGGCGCTGGAGCGTGGGCGTGACGAGGTGACGGCCTCCCTGGAGTGTCCACGTGTGTCGCCGCCTCGGCCTCCTGCCTCTCAATCCCCACCAGGGGGGCGTGACTCTCGCGGGAGCAGGACTCGATCCCGCGGTCGAATCCGGCGGGCCACCGGAGGGGTATCATCTCGGTCTTCAAGGAGAAGCCGGTCCCCCTTAAGCAGAACACCCATCGCCAGTTCCGCTCCCGACTCTGGCCTAGCCGGCAGTGGTTCTGATGGCCAAAGCCTCGAACCAGGCGCTGGAACTAGCTTGGTTTCCATGGAGACACAGGAGGCCGGGTTGGAGCCCGTCGCTCTAACCGAGGCCGCCAGAGAGGCAGGGGATCACGAAAGGGAGGCCCAGGCGGCCGCTGCAGGCGCTGCGAGTGTCCGCCGTCACCCCACCATCATGCTGGACCTGCAGGTCCGGAGGATCCGCCCCGGAGAGAATAGGGACCGGGACAGCATCGCCAGCAGGACGCGGTCCCGCGCCCGCGTGGCAGAGAACACGGTCACCTTCGAAAGCGACAGCGGCGGATTCCGGCGCACCATCTCGCGCTCAGAGCGGGCGGGGATACGCACCTACGTCAGCACCATCCGCATTCCTCTGCGACGCATCAGCGAGACGGGCCTGGGGGAGCCCAACTCCACCGCCCTGCGCTCCATCCTGCGCCAGATCATGACCGGCTTCGGAGAGCTCAGCTCCCTCATGGAGACGGAGGCCGATTCTGAGACAGTGGCCTCCAGCCATCTGGACGCCCCCACCGCTGGCGCAAACCCCACCACCGGCCCCGCCTATCGTTTGCATGGAAACGAGAGCACGGCCGGCCTCAGCGGCACCGGCGCCGTGGACGAGGGCGGGGGAACGCGGGCGGCGGGGGCCGAGGAGGACCAGGGCGGTCAGGGAAGGCAGGGTGGAGGGGTCATGAGCCCCACGGAGGGGCGCGCCACCAGCAGAGACACGAACAACCTGGTGGAGAACGGGACGCTGCCAATCCTGCGGCTGGCCCACTTCTTCCTGCTCAACGATGAGGAGGACGAGGATCACCCGCGGGGCCTCACCAAAGAGCAGATCGACAACCTGGCAACGCGCACCTACGGCCAGGCCAGCCTGGAGGGGGAGGCGGGGCGCGCCTGCAGCGTCTGCATCAATGAGTACGCCCAGGGCAACAAACTGCGCCGGTTGCCCTGCTCCCACGAGTTCCACATCCACTGCATCGACCGCTGGCTCTCGGAGAACAACACCTGTCCCATTTGCAGGCAGCCCATACTGGCGGCACATCATGAGTGACTGCTGTGATTCCTGCCCCTCACACCAACGGAGACACGCCAACGTCATTCTGGGTGTAGAGAACCTGCCCAAGCGGGCCGAGCATGTACATAGGCTTTCATGGTTTTTATTTTCCTTAACAAAAAAAGACTTCATCCTGTTCAAGCTGAGGAAGGTGAAACAGAAAGCGTGGAGGGAAAGCTTACAAATGCAGAGAATTAACAAAACTTTATTTTTTTAGACATCTTGGTGGTCAGCAGTGTTTGGTTTATTTTGAGTTGGATCATTTTCCTGCTAGGACCGGCTCTGGACTCCTTGGCCTCATGCTTCAGAGGATTGGCATCAACCGCTATTGCTAGCACTAAAGGATCTCAGAGGCTGCTGCTGACTCATCTCCACCCTCTGTTGTCCACGTGCGACATCCCTCCTTCACGAATGGACGGTGAACCATTCCCTTTCAGGCCTGACGAACATGTACTTCAGTGTAAATACCTCACTGATGCTCCAGATCCATGGATTCTGTTCTGCAGCAAGCTACGCACGCATATCTTTTTAAGATGTTGAGTTTGTTCTTTTGGAAATTACAACCGAAGTTGCAATCCTCCATTTGTAATGCTCTTGACATTCATTGCTACATTTCTGCTTGCAAATTGTCCTCTAAGTGGACAAGATAGGTGTGTGTGTGTGCGTGTGTGCGTGTGTGTGTGTGTGTGTGTGTGTGTTCGTCTTCCATCTTCAACTCTTTTTTTGGACCCTACCAATCAGCATGTAACAGACCCTTGGTAGGTGATGGTCAGGAAGCCAGTGTTCACACGAGGAGATTTGCAAAAGCAAAGTCAGTGTTGTGTTCAATGTACATCTGGAGGTCCTTGATTGCGTTTTTAATGGCCAGGATCAGTGACCAGGCCTGGTTAGCTTCTGATTTCTGTAGTATGTGTTATTCAAATTGGTTATCCCCCAACCAGTCTGTCCAGCCATTGGGTGCTGCGCTGCGTCTGGTTGGCCTAGAATTAGGACTGGGTTTGTCTTTTATTTCTCATTATTTCTACACTTGGAGAACATAATGGTGAACACCTGGATTTCCTTCAGCACCATGACCCAGACACTACCATCCCCATGGTTACCATGGGGTCACATCCACAGTTTCAGCAATTGAATCACAGTAAGCAGGAGCACTATTTTTCTGGTACCACTATACTATTAAACCACACAGCTGATGGTGGGGAACGTCCTTGGGTAAGTGTGTGTGTGTGTCTGTGCATGTCTACAGAGCTGAAGGAGTGGAGTACAGAATGTCCCAATAACGGTGGGTCTCATCGGATCTTAGAAAGCACCGCTTTGCTTTATTTATTTTTCTCGAATTTCCAACCAAGTTGGAGAAGGCTTTGTGTCTCCCCAGTACATAAGTGACTATTTATTCTGCTCCTATTTAATAAGATGAGAAAAGAAAAATGCTTTTGGAAATATGTATTATGTTACGTTGTGATGAGAATCAAAACAAAAATAAATATGTATTATGTTACTATGTAATAATAGACGAGGGTTTTCTTTGCTTTCCCCTAACAATGGAGTCAATTAGTTACTCCTGGTGATATTCAATATATGTCGGATATTCCCAACGACAATGACATAATTTAATATGAAAAATACCTTTATGGTATCGACTATTAGATTATTTTTCAAATAATTAGTCAATACAATCAGGATAACACGCGTCAACACAAAACAGCTTTGCAGACGTCAGGGGCGCGCGCACATCGTCATCCGGTCCGCGCACCCGGTGATGAACGGAGTTCTCGAGCTACCGGAGAGACTGTTGACAATGACAACCCTAACGGTCCCATTGAGAACATGATCCTCCGCCAGCCGCCACAGGCCTGTCCCAGAGCCGCAGTGCCCTGCTGTGTTTGTGGGCAGTGAGCATGCCCTCGCCCCGGCCCGGTCCTTTCAGCCTGACGTCGAAGCAACCTAAAGCAGGATGTATTTCAACCGCTCCAAGAAGATCCACAGCGAGGGAGGTAGGCGACGCCGCCGTGTTTCCGTCGATGTCGTCATGTCATCCCGATTTTTAATGTGTTTATTTCGCCGGACAGGCCCGTACCCTCTGCATATACCCTCTATACAGGCCGTCTGCTACGGCTTGTATTTGGGGATATTGACCCACTGTTGTCCGCGGTTCTCTATGTGTTGGAGATCAGAATACCGGATACCGTCCAGACTGCGGCACGACTGCTCATCTGCTGCTGAGCACAAAGTGTCGGTGTCCTGCTTCCAGGACGCGGAGTCACGCAGGCCGACGTTGTATCAGCAGCGTCCACCTTTTAATTCCGTCAATTAGCATTCAATTAACGTTATTAGCCGCTACGTTGTTGGGGCGAGGTGAGATGTGCCGCGAGGCTGCGAGTTACACCACACCGACTTAACGTGGCACGTGACCCGAGGGATCTTTATTTAAACCGCTTGAAGAATGAACCTGACCCCACGTGGGGCTCAGGTCCGGGGCTCAGGGTCTATACTAGGCTCGTCCATAGGGGCGCTTTTTGGTTAAAGGTCCCATGGCATGCTACTTTATGGATGCTTTTATATAGGTGTTACTGAGCCCGCAATACAGTACTTTGAGACGTTCAAGAAATTCAGCCTTGGTGCAGAATTACAGCCACTAAGAGCCAGTCCACAAACGTGTTGTTTTTAGAGGCGGGTCAAGGTGGAGGGTGGGGGTGTGGCCCTGAGCCGCTTGCGGCCACGGTACCATGCGCTCGTGTTTACAGTGGATGTAAGTAATATCGAGGCGCACACAGCTTTTGGCCGTGTTCTGTCAATATTCTAGAACACTCCGCGCGATCCGGCGGGAGTTATGGAGCTCTATATCTAAATAATATCATAGTATACATAGATATCTATATCATATAATATATATTATCACGGCCAAATGATGTGTGCGCCTCTAGACGATATTATGAATCTCAAACGACTGCGTCGGGTTCTCCGACATCTTTGGTTCCTCCATTCAATCTTAAGTAGACTGAACCGAGACAATGAGGAGAAAGGGATTGTTGCCTGCGATTGTTGACCGTGATTGTTTCCTTCCGGAGCCCCACTGCCCGCTGCCGAGATACCACCGCCTGGGCAGCGGGCAGCGGTGGTGGGCGGGGCGGTCGGTCCTCGGCGCTGCCCGATGCCAACGTGCGGGGCGGTGGTGCCTCGGCAGTGGGCAATGGGGCTCCGGCAATTACGGGCATCAATCCCTTTCTCCTCCATGTCGTTCATGTACTTCTGTGTGTCAAAGCCAAAGTTCCTTTCCCCCAATTCCTTCTCAACCATGGCTGAGATAACCCCCACTATGAGTCTCGTTGTGGAAATACCAGAGACGTCAGAGAACCCGACGTGTTACGTGCCATAACACCAACAGCAGAATGGTTAACCAAATAGCAAAGAAGTGTACAACACTTGTGTTACAGTTTGTTTATTCACACACACACACACACACACACACACACACACACACACACACACACACACACACACACACGGCGCTCGCACGGTCGTAGCTCATTGTCTCATTGGTGGGCAAAATTCTCTTGGCGAGCAAAGCATGGACCTTGTCTCGTATGTTTACTTGTCCCCATATGACAACATACGGGGAAAATGCCAAATCAGCGCGTCTGAGCTTTGTTTTTTCAAAGGCAGAGCAGGATACCTAGTGCTCGTTTTACACCCAATGCCATTTCTAGCTACTGGGGGACCATAGGCAGGCTAGGGGAACTCATATTAATGTTAACCTCATAAAGTGAAAACTTCATGCCATGGGAACTTTAAAGAAACAATACTATTTTAATACTTCAGTACTTATAATCTATTATTTTGAAAAATTACAAAAAAACACAACATAACTACATAGGCCCTATATTCTGCATCACCCAGGCGCCAAAATAAAGAACATCTCAATATATCTGTGTAGGGCTGGGCAATAATTCGATTACGATTATTAATCGTGATAAAACTCACGTCGATTACGATATGACGATTATTGCCTCACTGCCAAAGTAGTTTGATGTGATAGTCTCTCACAGATCTTTTTGATTTAAACACATTATTTTATGTAGCATAATATCTGGTTTTACAATGTTTACATTTTGCACTTACAGTTCATATTTTATACATTAAAGTTCAGTTCATGTGCCAGGGCCTTTGTTCATCCACTTTTTTTTTTTTTAAGATGTTTTCTGAAGCCCTGCCAAAGGAGTTTAATGTTAAAGAAGTCAGAGCTTTTATTTTTATTTACATTATTTTCAATAGGTTACAAGGCAAGCTACCTTATATTATTCTGTTGGTGGCAGATAAATCATGTTTGTGAAGTTAAATGTTTTTCATTAAATGTGATTAAATGTTCCCTTATCGCAAATATGGTAATAAACAAAAGTGTTTCTTCAGGCTTCAGCAGTATCAAATTATATATCGTGATTAATATCAATATCGATCAAAAAAATAATTGTGATAATAATTTTTGCAATATCGCCCAGCCCTATATCTGTGCCGTTTCTGTGTGAGTGTAGGACGACAGTGATGGGTGGTGGAATTGGCGGCGACATTGGCGTAAAAGAATTGGCGAAGTCAAAAGGCATTTGTGTTTCCCTTTACATAAATAAATACATTTTCACCATGAACTGATGCAGAAAAAGCACAAACTGGTGCATACAATTCCACCAGAGAGTGTATGATTCTCCAACCCGGATGTCATGTTTTGCGTGTTCCGAAATCAGGCCTGCCATATACCGACTCTCGTTGACAGGGCCATCACCAAGTGGCTGCTGGACGGCCTTTAGGAACTCCTGCTCCACAACCTATTCCACTCGTTTCGCTATTGTTCTAGGTTGACCCGCCCAACCTTTAGGCCCCCCAAGGCGTCCTGCTCGGGAAAGTTCTCCTGTCTACATGAGTACACGGCCACATGGCCAGACAGCTGCCCGGCTGGATCGGGGGATTGTCCTGATCCCCATGGAGCAGCATGGCTGAGAACGACTCGCACATAGGACACAATGCTGTGTGTGTGTGTGTGTGTGTGTGTGTGTGTGTGTGTGTGTGTGTGTGTGTGTGTGTGTGTGTGTGTGTGTGTGTGTGTGTGTGTGTGTGTGTGTGTGTGTGTGTGTGTGTGCGCCTGCCTGCCTGCCCCTCTCTAGCTGTTTCCAGAAATAGAAAGCATGGCAAATTGTCACAAGTGATATGAGCGCCAACTGGGTCACTATCATCAGGGTTAAGAATACAACCCGTTACTGTTACAAAATTGAACCATTACTATCATGCATTCACTCATTAACCACAAGTCTATTTTGCCCTTATGGCAGTGACATTTCCCTTTACATCCAGTCATTAAGTGCTGATCCTTAAAATAACACCATTCCCTGACTTGTTGGGCAGTGTGGCCAGATTTGGCCAGATTTCCCGCCCAATCTGGCCCAATCTGGCAACACTGTTGTTGGGTCCGAGGGCCTTCCACTCCAGAGCCATGTAAGGACCAGTGGAGGCTGAGGCCCAGAACCACACAGGGCCCCAGGCCACAAGATCCAACCTTTCCACTGAATGTATACAACACAAAATAACTAAGTCTCACACCTAGTCTTTGGTTGACAAGTTCAAATCTTATCAACTGACCGATCATCTACCACCCAAGGGCCCCCGTTGGAGACACCCCCTTTCCAATCCACTTCAGTGGTTTCTCCTAGCATTAAATACAGCCAAAATTATACCGGGAACTTGTAGTTCACCCATAGTTAAACAAGACCCATTGGCATCACCTGATAGTTTACTAGGCTACCAAGGTAAGCATAATTGGTTTTCTTTCCATTTAAAAACCAACATGCACTGTCACTTGTTTCTAAACAGGAGTGATAGAAAATAGTTTAATCTGGTTGTTGAAACATCTGAAGTACCTATAACCAGCTATAGGTACTTCATAAATAGCTAATCCCCCCTGTGGTTTGACCTCTTGATTCCTGCTCCAATTAGCCCACAGCAATGTTTCCCTTGCGCCCTCAGTGACGTTGAAATTGGTTGCAAGCACAAACAAACATACAAAAACGCATCACTTCATGGCAACTGCAAATTTATTCTGAAAATATGCTCAGAATTGTTATCATAATAAAAAAGTAAAGACGTAGTCAACATATAGGGTTGTCTAAACCCTTTTTTTCTGACTTAAGCATGTGTAAGTGCATTGTGTGTGTTTGTATAAGCCTCGTAGGCCTTTTCTGTTTGGGGAAGATGTAGTTGCCATGGCTGCCATGCTGTTGAGGATGCCATTTGGGAAATGGAAGGATAGAAACTGCAGCACTCATCTCTCTTCCACGTATTAATATAAACTGACCTCATGGGGGCACTCCTGTACTACGATTAAAGGCAAAAAGCACCGTTGGAGAGGTCTTTTTGCTGGTAGTGATCTGTACCTTGTTGGTACACATCCATGCTTTCTAAATCCATGCTTTCACTTCACAAACCCCAAGCATAAACACAATGCCAATTTCTGTTTACAAACCCTCTCACTGCATGGCTACGGAATCACTGGTGTTGTTTCTGTATGTTTGCGTGTGTTTGTTTGTCCTTTTGCAGGTGTGTCCCTGACCTGCTGTCGTGTGTGTGTGTACGTGTGTGTTATTCTCTCCTGTGACGGCCTCTCTCTCCGCGTCCCACAGAACAGTTAGTGTTGACTGCCATTAGGCAGGACTCCAGCGAGCTACCAGAGTCTGCTACCATGCGCGCCCGCCTCACAGACCGGTTTGATAAAAGTGAGTCTACTCCTCCGAACCCAGCCTGGATGGAGACCCCCCTTCTCCAGTGTGCTCTCCCCTCTCGAGCCGAAGGTGCATGTGGGTGCTCCCTGACCCATGACCTCAAGAGCTACAAGGCCAAGAGTTCTTGGCTTCGGTCCCACACAGATATATGTGTAGTTTCTTGGTCTGATGTTTAAAGAAGACAGAATGCGGAGCCTGTAGCTCTTCAGGGTGGGCGTGTGATGACTCATGCTGACCATGTGACCAATGTTTGCATGTGCTTGTAGAGAGCGAACGCTGGAGCTCTGATGTTGTAGCTATAGTGATTAATCCAGTCTGACGGATCACACGGGGCAGTCACCGAGATGTGAACACAGGCCTGCATGTGGACACAACATAGTGAACATGCATATGTGCACATTGCATGAATGGGTAGAGCATGGTTCCAGGCGCATTGCATGCATTTGCATTTCACTGTAAGTAGGGTGTTGGAAGAGGACGTAGGACCTGCCTGCTGCATGTTGACTGCCGTTACTTAGATTTCAGGTTGTGTGCAAGAGGGTGTGCACGCACAATGCAATCTTGCGGTTTCTAAGTGTGGATAAATTAAGATATTCGGCCAATAAATAGGCCTTTGAGGCACACAATTTTCTGTGTGTGTGAGATCATATACGTACGTACATTGTTTGTGTTTGTGTGTGTGTGATGATATACATACATACATACATTGTGTGAAATCCACCTGTAACACCATCATAAGGATTAGCCGCAGCAGGTGAAGTTGCAGAGCAGACACAGAGAGGATTAGCATCCTTGTGGCCCCCTGGCTTTTAAGAGGCTTTCATTCCACACTACTCCCTCCCTCCCTCCTCCTTCTCCCATCGTCGTGGCAACCAGACCCACTGAGCAGTTGCACCCTCCTCTAGGCCCACTGGGCGGTGGCGGCCTGCACCTTGGCGTAGTAGTGGTGGTGGTAGTGTTGGGGTCTGCTCTCCGTCTTCTTGGGAACACGGAGCTTGGAACCATGGTGCGGCATAAGGGTCGGACAGGCAGACGACATTCCGTAGGTAATGCTTTCCGCACCACCCGCTGGGCCCATCGAGCAATGAAAGTACACAGCCACACACGCACACAGCGGGGGGCAGGAGGGCAGGCCTCTGTCTTGAGATCAGATGTTGTTGGTTCATGCTCGGTTGTCCGTTGAAGTGCTAGAAAGATGTTACGTTTCACTGTAAGGGTGACATTAGTAACACTGTTTTGACAGCTTAGGGATAATGTAATTAAAAGAAAACAAAAGTCTCTCTGCTGCTTGGACAGCTGGACAAGTGACACAGTTCCCCATGAGGACATAACAGTTATTCTTCTACAGATTTGAGGTACATTTCCTAGCTAGTCCTTTCATGGTTACTTTCGAAGATATCCCATTTGAGGTCAAGCAATCTCAAAGAAAATGTCTTACATGCCCGTTAAAAACAATGCTGGCAGGTGGGTTAACAGGGCAAATAACCAAAGTGTTCGACAGAGGGAGAGAGAGAAGGAGGGAGAGAGGGAGAAAGAGAGGGAGAGAGGCAGTGCATCCCTGTTGGCAGCGGGCTCCAGCATAGCAGGGTGTCTGGTGAAATATGCTCTTGCCATACGGGGTAATGTGGATGAATTATGCAGCCTGTCTGGATCCATTATTCAGGATACTGGTCCACTCTGCTTTTTCGCCATGAGAATGGGGCACTGGGCCAGGAGGGCTTTGGGTTCGTCTCAAGACAAGAGGAGCTTGGGATTTGGGATGGATTCACTCCGAGATAGGTGATGGATGGAGTGGCTCACGTTATGTGTCTACGTCAGCAGAACCTTGTGCTTCTAGTTAGGTTGTTACGCTCTGATATGTGTGTTTCTCTGGGTTTTGAGGGCAGAATTAAATGTAGGGCAAAGGTTACTTGTGCTCACACATGACAGAGTTCAGAGACCATTCACTGTGGAGGAGCAAAAGGCGTATGTGTTGGAACCCCAATGCCTCCCATCGAGCCATCCCTGAGGAAGTTTCCTAACCCAGTGGTTCTCAAACTATGGTACGCGTACCACTGGTGGTAAGTGATGCGCTATCAACCGGTATGTAGAGGAATTAGAAAAACAAAACAAAACGTTAAATTAACAACAATACCATCAAAATACTACTACGAATGAAAATACATTTACCATGAGATCCTGTTCTCACATGCTGTGTGTTTATGTGTATGTGTTTCCGTGTCTCTGTTCTAGTGCTACCACTTTGTACAGCTGACAACAGCTAACAATAAATAATATTATTTGAAAGAATAAATGTGCGTCCTGCATGAGATGTGCGTAGCTGAATAGGGCCGCAGGCCTACGCTACTGTATGTTGTTATATTTTATAACATCTGCCATAACGGTGGTACTTGGGGAGACAAATATTTTCTGTGGTGGTACGCGGTATAAAAAGTTTGAGAACAACTGGCCTAACCCATCCATCCTAATTGGTAAAAAACCTAACCTAAAAACTCAAAGCCACAAGTGTCTGCTAATGGACTACGTAGTTAATAGTAATAGTAAATGTGGTGGTCATAGCTTCCCCCTGATCTTTTGGAAGCGCACTATGACTCTGGGCTGTGAGTTCTCAAAGAACTCCTCTCTGCTGATTCCGGGGGGCCAGGAGTAATGGCTCTTCCTTTGAATGCCCCCCCCCCAACTAGGCAGATGGGAGTGGATGCGTGGATGTGAGGTCAGAGCGGAAAGTTGGATCTAACTTTAGCCTTCTCCACTACTCCTCGCACACACACACCTGCTCACACACACATCAGAGATGAGATGAGGAACATTGAAGGAAGGCAGGAACGAAGCGAGTGCCAGGATAGGCTGCTGAGAAGATGGTATTGATCTGCACCTGAAGAGAAAAAAAATTAAGATAGAATGAGGGGAGTGCTTTAAAAAGAAAGAGGGAGTGAAGCTGAGGCAGTAGAGGTGAGTTAAATGACGAAGATGGCCAAGGGGGAAGGGGAAATAGAGAAAGGGATAAGGGATAAAAGGCAAAGCGCCTAATACCATTTAAAACTAGAAAATGCATTTCCTGCAGAAAATGTGGTGAGTGCTGTAGTGCAAAATGAGTTTGAAAATATTTTTTAATAAAGCCACATAGATTAAAGCCCATGTTTCAATTTGAAGACCCCTGTGATGAACGTGTAGATAAATAATGTAGGAACTCGATTTTTGTGAAAGAATTAATCATAAATGTGCATTTAAAAAGTTTTTGAAAGAAATTGTGAGTAAAATTACTTCCGCGTCTCAAAAATCGCTCTTATCGGACGTGACCGGAAGTGACGCAACGACAGGTAAACATCATCTCTTCGTAATGGAGTCAGACAGTGAAGAGATTGCAGTAGGGATTAATGACAGCTCTTACGATTGGCCATTGCCATACAACTATGAGCCGCCTAGGCGAGAGAGGGGTCAGGCAGAGGTCAGGGGAAGGGTCAATGGACAGAGGAGAGAGATAGAGTTGTGGTGTGAGGAGAATCGGTGGAGAATTGGGCAGGTGTCTTGGTGAGTGTCCACGGGCTATAGCTTATAGTGGCTAACGTTGTCTTCATGTTTATCACATTGCAGTATTTGTAAAAAATCATATTTAGCAATATTGCTGTAGACTTTGTTGTTTTTTATGCATCCATGTAGATTGTCGCCAGCAACATGTGTCTTAATTTTTTTATTTTAGATCCCAGATGTTAAATGTACTTACTGCGGAGGACGTGTCTGAAAGCAGTTAGTGTTCCGATTAGGACGGGAATATGCTGTTCATGTAAATATCGCCATTGTTACAAGGATATTTTATTGTCACATGCAAGTACTGGGTGTAAGGCATGCAGAGAAATTGCATCTAATCTCACTTACCTAAGCTTTAGGAAATAAGTAGTCTACATGTAATTTCTTACAAGGTCTTACACCAACTACTAGAGCTACAAGAAGGGAAGGAGAGTGAGTTTATCTTAACACATTCTGTTTACCAGGTGCTTGTGTGGTAGATGTGAGGCTATGCCCTCAGCAGTGGAGAGTGTGTGCTGTAGGGAGGTCGACGCCTATTGGTACCTTGTCCAAAACCTAGATCCCCCAGAAGATATTGCCTGCCTCACACTCCATCCAGGGTTTTAAGTCTCCTGTCTGAATCCTTTTGTGCTGCAGATAGCTTACATGAACTTCAGACAGGAGCACGGCCCTCTCCAAGCCAGCAGACCAGAGTAGGTTTTGAGGAAAAATAATTTTACTTTAATTTAAAGAACCAGCTTTTCTACACCAAAACAGTAAATCCTGTTAAGCAGGTTTTTAAACTCAGAGGTTTCCATTTACTTCCTATAAAAACAACTTTGGTGTTGTGTAGTACAGTAGAATATCAGCCAACAGGACATGCAATATTTACCATTGAAATTGTTTACTATGAAAACATGGTATGATCAAAATTAAATGATGTCCCCATCTCCGGCAGTCATTTCTGATACACAGCATACAGGCAGGTTGTCCGCTGGTCGTACAGAGTTCTAGGCAGGGACATCAGGAAAGCCATACCTTCATGTGTTGTTGCAGCAATAAGGAGGCAGTTTGCAGGAGAAGGACATAAAGGTTTCCAGTGGCCCTGTTTGGAAGACGATAAATAAATTCATAGTGAAACAAACTGTACTGGTAAAATGTATGAGATTAGATTTATTTGTCATTGCACAGGAAATTCAGTGCCATTGTATGCATTCTTTTTTTATTTATTTTTTTAGGCTAATAAACTAACTAAAGAGTACCGATACGTGTTTTTTCAAAATTTCTTTCTGAAACATACGTGAATATTTCTTTCACGTATGTTTTATTACATGTTAAAACGCAAGTGTCGTGCGAGATGGAGGCTGACTGCCTCATCCTTAGCAAACTCCTGGAGGGAAGTGGTGAGGGGGGGCGGGGCAGCAGAAGACAAGACAGCCCTGCTTTCTTGTAGGGCCTGTGGTGATCTAGAGTATTCCTCTACCAGACAGACCATAAGATTTGTTGTGTATCCTTGAGGAGAGTAATGTTAGGAACACATTTAGTAACATGGTTGACTTGCATAAAAAAAAGATAGATTCACAAAAGATATTGAGAAACTAAGTGAAACTACTAACCGTAAGATGGTTTCCCCTTGATGGGGCGGACTACCCAGCCACCTTTCCGAAACCGCGGGTAGGGAACGGCGTAGCGTACCTCACCCTCACTGGATCGAGCTACATCTCTGTTGCCATTACTGTTGAAATGTAGGGCCGCCAAGAGAAGTCTGTAGGAGACAAGTAGATAGAACATTAGGTCTCCAAAGTTAACCCAACGCAGTCTAATGCAACAGAAATACAATACATGAGATTAATGTTTTCAGTTCAAATGGGACTAAGACAAGGACTCAACTTTTGCGCACAATATGTAATGCTGTTATCAATAACATTTTGGTCTGCTATACAACACTACATTACTTTTTAGCCATATTCATTCCGTCACCATTTACCTGCTGTTAGTGCTGCACGTGCACAAAAGTACAAAAGTATAGCAATATCCTGAAATTAAAAAATGTCACAATACCTAATTTTATTAGTATTGACACTTTTAAGTGTCAATACTACCTAACACTACCTGCTGTACATCCCAAGAAAAGAGAAACCCGTGTGTTTGGGAGCAAAGTGCAGAATTAGGGAATGGTAGGCCTCCAGGGAGAATGTCTGATGCTGAGGTGACAATTGTCGAACATCTTTCACCAGTGCTTTCCTGGCAGATACACTCTCCAGTTTAGTGGCTGCTGGTGATCCTGCATGAAACATATTCTGTCATATAGTCTGTCGCATCTCAAAAGACAAAAGTAATTATTAGTACACATACTTTGTTCAGGACTGGCCAGTGGAGTCGATCTTCGTATCTCAAACCTTTCGGTTTGAGTCCCCACATCCACCATCTGAGGCTTTACCTGAACAGCTTAGATGAAAGAGATTCATGTTAATACTTCACCATTACACATTCATTGGTAACAACACATGCAGTATCTAATGCAACCCAGTACACAATATCCTTTCTAACATTATGAAGTTCATCAAATTGCAAAATAGTAACCATGGAGAAAATGAAAAATGTTGACATGTCATCCTTATTTGTGATTGTACACAGCTCCATTTGCGAGCCTAACCCACTCTCTTCGTCGAAATCCCTGGCGCAATTCCATCAGATCTCCTTGGTTCTAGCTTTCCGGTGTGAAGTGTTTTTCACACAACACCGTGTGTCTCGTCACTGAGGAGGCAGCGAAGTTGCTCCTCTTTGCCTGGACGAAACGTATCCAAGCACGGAAATGGTTGTCTTGTTTGGAAATCGGTGGACCCGATGGCCAGACAAGTTGGAGTTGTTGCATCCAAAACAAACAGAAGAATTAACCATTTCGACAACTCAAACCTACTCAACTACAACGATAACGACAAGGTCTTTTCTCTTACCAACCTCCGACATCTAAACCCACACTGACTGTGCGTTCACACCAAACGCGACGGAGCGACATGATCCCATACAAAGTCAACGTAGAGACGCGTACGGGCGAATTATTCGCTAGAGAAAACCGGCGACAAGTTTTGAGTTGTCGCGCCACACTTTCGCCCTGCACATGCGAGCGCGTTCACGAGGATTTGTGGTGCGACAAATTCGCTCGAGTTTAAATATTTCAACTTTGATGCGAAATTCGCGTGATGACAGCCAATCAGCGTTCAACAGCGTGGCCACTGAGTGACATGTGTAACGTAACAGCCAATCAGCATTCAACCGGCAAACTCGGTGCAGTGCAGTCCGGGGTGAACTGCAGCATGGAGGAGAAAGTGATTGTTGCCGTTTGCGACTCCCGGAGCTCTATATATAATAGTATATAATATAATTGTATATATTAAATCACGGCTAAAAGCTCTGTGCATCCGGATGGCCGTAGCGCGGGGAGCTCTCATAGGGATTGGGCTTCTCGGGGTTTGTTTACCTGCGTTGCTATGGTTTCTGGTCTTGTGTGTTCCAACGGTTTATTAGGTAGGCCTATCTGATAAATCTCAGTCTAATCAATACTTCATTCACTGCCTCTTCCGTGGTCATTACAATATTATGAATTGACTGCGTCGGGTCCTCCGACGTCTCTCTCTCTTCCACAAAAGGTAAAGACATGCAATGGTGGTTATCTCGGCCGTGGTTGAGAATGAATTGGCATGATGCACCTTTGGCGGCCAAAAATTGTGGCGCCTGACAAAACTTGCACAGCGACAGATTATGATTTGTGGCGGTACAAAACTTCGGGGACAACGCAAACGCACAGTGAGAATGGGTGCAGCAGCGCCAATGTTTCCCTGTCGTTACGTCATAGGCGCGTTCTCGAGGAAAGGGGCGGTTTTTGGGAGCCTACCTTAGAATAGGAACACTTTCTTCCGTGGGTGTTGTAAAACATTTGTATTCCTGTGTATTTATTTGTATTTATTGAATTAACATTTTCAAACAAGATTCTGTATGAAGTAAGTTATACAATTAATTTGAAAGTTGCTCTTTAAGATATAAAGAAACGTTAAATGGCTTAAATCAAGTGAAGGGATTTGAACAAAAGTTCAAAAGTAGCTGAAGGAAAAGCGCAAAGCATTGCTAAAAATGCAGAAATGTAAAATGAATTGAACTGAAGAATCTGAAAGGTCAAATGTATTGCACTGCTGGTGTGTGTGTGTGTGTGTGTGTGTGTGTGTGTGTGTGTGTGTGTGTGTGTATAAGAATAGCGAGCCGGTGCGTGATTAAAAGTAGCCCAATATAGCGGGAAAAGCAGCCCAATCTGGCAGCACTGCCTGAACGTCCTCCAGAAGTAGCCTAATCTGGCGGGAAAACCGCCCAATCTAGCAACACTGCTGAACGTCCTCACGCTCCAGCGTTAACGTAAATCAATGAGACCAACTGAAAACGAAGCCGGTATGAAACTCAAACTGTGGTTCTGAATAAAGTTTAAATAATATCGAAATTTCGTTTGGATATTAATTAAGTGTGTAGATTTGTTGAATGATTTGAACGAAGGTAAACGGTTGAAAAATGATTGAGTTACGAACAGTGGCGGCTTTACCTACTATTCATTCAGATTCATAGCCTACATCCTAACTTGCAGGGCCTGGACAAGATTACACTGCATTATACAGACCTTCTTTATGGCCATTGCTATTTGACCCATTGTTGTTATTCTGATAGAGACAAATCATGATCACTGTCCTATAGCGTCCATTTTTTGTGAGTCTCAGGCTACGTTTACATGATGACGGTCTGAACAGAAGACGCAAAAGTGGCGTCCGCGTTTAGACAAGCGTTTTCGGGAGGAAATCTGCGTGCATACAGTGACGCAAAAGTGTGTGGAATTCGATTGGGTATGCATGTTAGGCGGCTAGATGGTGCTGTGATACACTATCACACAACACCGCCATGTCTGAGCGCATGCGTAGAATCTTCCTTCTCTTATCTGCGCCGCGAAAACCAAAACATAATTACAGATCCTTCTCTGTTCAGTAATAATATCTGTACATAATCCTGTTCATTTCGTGGAAAGACTCCTGTAAATTTATTAGAGCTGCCAGAGCAGCTTGACGGTCCGACGCATGGAAATAATCCAACATGTTTGTTTATTTCCCTGTACTGGGGCATGAATGTGACGTAAACGCGTACGCGACGTGAGCAGATCTGAGCAGAGTTTTGCGTCTTGGAAGTGTAGACGGAAACGCTACGGCGGAGCGTATTTAAGTTTTACACTCTGGAAGGTGGTTTCAGATTTTTGCGTTTTTAAGCCCCAAAAACGCTGTCACCGTCTAAACGAAAGGCACTTCAGATAAAATATTTTGTTGTTTTTACCCGCAAGCGTCCTTGTGTAAACAGGGCCTCAATGTCTACTTCAAATGCAGTTAGAAATATGGGACAGTTGCTTCATTTTGTTTATATGCTACAGGCCGAAAGACTAAATTAATATGTAACTTACTTGCTCCTTTTAAGTATAACATTGCTTGGGGAGTCCAGTTTCTTCACTGAAAAGGGTGGAAAGTGCATACAACTCTCTGCTAGTTAGCGATCTATCTCTTCTCTACATGTAGTTGTGTTGCGCGAATGCTGCTGAGGGAGGTAGCCTATTTGACTGATTCGCCAAATCGTCCAATCATGTGGTGATAACAAAAAAGAAAAGCGATACCATCGGCCTGGGGCGCACACTGGTGCGACCTGAGGGTGAATTTTCTTGCGCCAATGAAAAGCTGTCTCTGCTAGACAGCAAAAAGTTAGCAAGCTTACATTGACTTCAACGTGGCCGGCGCCCCTGACTTGGGGCAGGGCTTTATTTCGAATGACCAATAACTAGCCTAGCCCAAATCATTGTTTCATCTCCAATCAATAGTTGGCAGATATATTCAAGTGAATATTTCACGGAGGGGCGGCGCCCTAGCGCCCTCTATTGACCCAACGCCACTGGTTACGAATGTCTCAAGGGGTAAGAGTGTCAGAATGGGCAAACGTCTTCAATGAAAACAGCTGAAAACGAAACCGGTGTGGCTACCGGATTGACTCGGCTGCCAGATCGACTCAGGGTCCTGCGCCTACAGATGACGTATCGTCACTTCACGTATCGACACAAGCCAACGGACAAAACCCGGAAGGGTTGTTTATAAACAGGGCTCAATCATGGACATAAAAGAAGGCTCAATCCGTTTTGGTTTTAATTTCATTAAACGCAGCCCGCTCTTTCGCACAAACAAAGCCATTGGAAACACGTCTAAAAGCACTGATGAATGCATATGTAACCCAGTTCCTGTTAGGGACTCTTATTCTGAAGGAGGAGAACAGAAGTCTCTGCGTGTGGGTCGCTGTTTTGACTTTGTGTTGGGAGCGCTGAAAATAAAGTGGATCGCCCCGTTCAGTGAATGGAGTTAACCGATTCTTCTTTTATATATAACCCAAGTATAGTCAACAATAATTTGTACATTAGATTATTATTCATAGATTAGAAAACAGAAGGAGATCATTAATACTTGGGAATAACATGGGAATGAATGAAACGCGCATGGCCATTTAAAAGACAGCGTTTACAGGAAGTGCGTCATTATTGCGCATCTAGGACCCCGAGTCGATCTGGCAGCCGAGTCAATCCGGTACCCACACCGGTATGAAACTAAAACTGTGATTCTGAAGAAAGTTTAAATGATATCGACATTCCGTTTAGATATTATTGAAGATACAAGTGTGTCGATTTGTTAAATGGTTTGAACGAAGATAAACGGTTGAAAATTGATTTAATTACGTCTTAAACAGTTGAAGTACCAGAGGACGGCTCTGCCGTCCTCCTATTGACTCCCATGTTAAAAAAAGATTGTATTTTAGAAGTAGAATATCTTATAAAGTCTAAGATATATAGATAAGATATAGATAAAAAATCTGAAGAGAAGCACGCGATTCCAAGCTATTCTTAACATTTTAAAATTTGAATGGAGTCTCCAGCTGAAAATTTGAGGAAGGAGATGGTCCCAAAGTTTGGAGAGAATAATAAAGAGGAAAGAAAGACATTTTGAATAAAACCTATTAAGAACAATAGTTGAGCGCTGCATGCAGCACTCACCTAATAAGGTTTCAGTTTAGAAGTCCCGTAGAGAGGAGGAGGGTTGAACAGTTGGATGGACTGACAGTTAGGTATTGGTCTCACTTTCCTAACCTAAACCTTGATGCAGTCCCGCAGCAATTTGCTCTCCCATACATTATGATGTCTGAGTCCCATAAACCGCGTGATGGAGAGTTACCGTCATGGTGCCGTGGGGGCCCCTTTAATAGACCAGGGAGAGAGAAACAGACGGAGTGAGACGCAGAATAGAGAGAGATATATCTGGCATTATCAGTTTGGCTCCCGTCAACTTTGCCCCCTCCAATCCTGTAAAGTTTTTTATCAGGACCATGTAGGTCCTAAACAGGGATACTTCTAATGGACGGAGAGGGGTTTGGTGCCTTTTCAAATGTTAAAGGGCTGTACGTAGACACGGAGAGCCCTATTTGTAGCCGGAAAGCCTGTCGGAGACCTTACGTGCGCATCCAATATTTTTTAACTATCCGTCGACGCCATGGACCTAAAATACATTTTTAGAGGGCCCTAGTTTGGAAAACGTTAAAAGAGAAATAAGCTAGATGGAAGGAAAAACATAAATAAATTAAGCCATTTCACTGAATGAAAATTAAATAAAACTATGCCATTTCACAGAATATACATAAATAATGAAACTAGCACCCAATGGAGCCTTCTGAGCTTGCCACTTGGTGGTCGAGGTACCTGCTTGCACTTTTTGTCACTTTTATTAAAATCGGATATCTAGTGTCAGTCATTTAGTGCCTTTGCCAAGGAACTTTAAAGTTAAAAGGACAAAGACTGCGAGGTGTTGTAAGATGTAGGGAAAGCCGTCTGGTCAGCAGGGGATTTTGATCTCTCTGATGTGAGTGTAACGCCACCGCAGAGTGTGCGCATTTCATATACAAAATCTCATTATATGAGCATTAGGGGTGTAACGGTACACAAAAGTCACGGTTCGGTATGTACATCGGTTTTTAAGTCACGGTACGGTTAATAGTTAAGGGGTATTTTTTAAAAAAACTGCTGGTTTCTCAACCCGTAGATAAGCAGCAATGAAAACACCAATAAACTTGGTTATGGCATTTGCATTTCTGAATTCCCAGACAGGGGTTGTTGAAATAGTGTTGTGAGCTGGGTTTGCACAGCTCATTTTTCTTTCCACAGCAACGGTGATAGTAACACTTGGATAGGCCTTTTCAAATGCGTGTGCATGTTAAAGTGCTGCACGTAGACACGATTTGTGTTCGAAGTCGTTCCCTATCACGGATATAGTGCACTATATAGGGTGATCACCATTTTGTAGTGGTGTTCGAATTCTCAGTGGTTAATTTCAAAACGGTCCGGGGGAAATCCGACTTTAAGTTTTAAATTCCGCATCGCAAAGCAAGCCTTTACATTCGCCGTATTAACGCGATGTACGCCACATTTACGCAGTCCACATCTGTAACCACACCGAAGTGCCTTGACGGTTCGATACAAATGCGTGTATCGTTACACCCCTAATATATCTTATAACTTGGCCTATACGAGTCATGTTATTTCCTCCAACACATAGATTCCAAACATTTATTTCTTAGTGGAGAAAGAACACGAAATTGAACATTTTGTAAATTGTTCTCAAAGTTTAAATAATTTATTAAATTCATACAATTAGGCTTTTTTTGCCACCTAGTTCATAATAGGCAACTAAACCACTGTAAATTAGGTCTTTGCACTACTTATGTGTTTATTTAAGTATTGGTTGACTTTTCTTGTGTTTCTCTTATACTAATTGTATTATTTTATATCATTGCATTGTTGAAGGGAGCGTGAGACTTAAGCATTTCATTGCTGGTGCTTTAATTGTTGTGATAATGAAAAATAAACCATCTTGAAAAACGGCCACATGCTTTGTTTAAAAATGATGCAGCTTAAAATAATGCATTAAAATTGACTACCGGTCCTCCAATTCTTTTTAGGAATATGCCGGTCTTTGGAACAAAAAAGGGGGGGGGACGTGTTTAACAAAATAGAGCACTAAAACACTTGTCTGAAAGTTATTTACTCGTCCTAGGACTTTTGTGATGGTTTAAATGCTGTAGAAAATTGGCCTTTGTCCGACACCTAGTTTTTTTAATTCATTATTCAACTAGACGTATTTGTTTCCTATTGTTTTAGTTCTCCATGAGGCCATGAATTATGTAGGTATATATGCTACTGAATTACATTAGGCCCACACAAACATAACAACAATGAATTAGCCTTTTACTTCGTGGAACAAATTGCATTACTTATGTATGCATTACTCTTCTCATACGTTTTATGGATGGCTTGCGATGGGCCAAGTGAAATATTTGCATATGGAAAAATGGGCATACCTTGTATGTGATGAGGTCTTGATAGTGTTATCTGGTCTCTGTATGCAGGCAGGCTGAGGGCACTGTCTTGAGACGGGGCTGCTGGCCCTTTAAATGCGCTCCCACTCTTTTCCCTCCGCTGCGTAGAAGGATCTCCATAGGGGGGTTTCTCTTGAGCAGAGCGGGCCGCCGTTGTCTAGACTACGGTCAGTGAATGAAAGCATCAATCTTAGGGTGATTAGGATTGATTCGCGCCGAATAAAAAAGCGTCTCGGAACAGCGAAATACCAGATAACACGGTGGAGTCCTGTGGGTCACTATCCTGCACAAAGCGTCGGGAGTAGCTAACCGGAGCGGCAGAGGAGTGGCGGACGGCGTGCTCCATCTGTCCTCACCCAGCCTCGCCGTACCAACTGGGTAAACTGTCACCACATCTCCAGTTGCAGCCGTCCCTCTTTCAGTAGGCCCACAACTCGCTGCTTAACGCGGGCGTGTGACGGTGCGCGTCAGCCGTCGCCGGCATCACCACGCGCAGTGCGCTGGTTCCTGAAGCGGTGCGGGCGGATAACGCTGCCGTCACACGGTACAAGGGGACGGGGACACCGACACACACACACACACACACACACACACACACACACACACACACACACACACCAATGTCTTAGACCTCGGCTTAATTCTTCTTGACTTGTGGAATATGCACATGCGGTACATTGTTGTCGCGATGTAGCATTTTTAGTAAAGTGAATATTGATATAAGTAAATTAGCGGCGGGTTACTCCGACACGAGTGTGTTGTTCGCCATTGTGCCCCCCTCAGCAAATTCATTCTATACAGGGTCCCGTGGGCGTTGGGCGAGGAGTGTGTGTGTGCATTGACGGCACCATGCTTGTCCGCTGAAAGACCGGGCTCTGTGTAGAAAGGGTCGGGCCAAACGCGTCATGAGTCCACTGCCAGCTTACATCAGCATACAGTAGCCTCTAGTAATGGGTGCTTTCACTTTTGAACGGTAAACCACGCCTCTTGTCGGTAAACCACGCCTCTTGTCCGTGTCTCTGCTCTGTCTCCCACTCACACTTACCAGCATCGCCTCTCTCTCATCAATCCAACGGTGCAGGACCCGCTTGCTCTTCCGCCGGGTACCGCAAGGCAGACGATGAGATGTCCGGTACTACTTCCCAGGCGGAGACCCTAGATGCCACGGCGCGGAGCATCCACCTCCACCAGCCCCAGCTCACCAAGTTCTGCGATAACCATGTCAGGTAGGTGGTGGGTAGACGAATTGACCGCAGTGTAGATTTCATGAAAGTGAATTTCGATGCGATACATTGTCCCTCCATGTGTTTAATGGGGAACCTTTTGCATGAAGCATGGAAGCACTTTGACATGTGAAGATTAATCTTCAGTTCTGAATGTCGCTATCTATTATTCTTATGTGTATTTCAAGAGAATACCTAAGGGATTTCCTAACAAAATATGAAGAGAAAGGAACAGATATATTTGGTTGCAGTGGTAGAGAATGTGGTTATACAACTTAGGTTCTGTTGATAATGCCTCTTAATAACTCACTGATTAGGTTTCCTTGTTTGCCCCATGTGTCAGCGAGGGTTTAAAGTTTGTCTTCAGGTTAAAGTGTGGCTGCAGACAGGAGACTCTGAACAAGTTAAAATTAGTTTAGCTTACATGTGAATACAAGGCATTATAGCTCATCATTTGGGCTTGACAATAATAAAAAGCAGCCATTATGGGTAAAGTAGCTACCATTAACTATGGCTGTGCAGACCACCGCGTTGGGTCTGCCTCGCTGGTTGACCCCCTGTTTATGAGCTCCACCGCTCAAACAATATGTTGCAGATACGGCAATCGGCAACATATTGATATCAATGTTGAATGGCCGACTGTGGGTTACTTTCTTTTCCTCAGTGACGAAACATTCCCCCTTGTTTAATATTCTCTAAATGGTATTTAAAGAGATTTATCTTATAAATGGCTCATTGTTTTGCAATCGCCAAGAAACAAGAGATCGGAGGTTGAATCCTAATCCAATTGTATCCACACTACTGACTTTGACGTCCCTCTGTTAAACAAGCACCGTAGTGTCCCTCTGTCTCCGCTGCCCTCCACGTAGGGACATACCGGGTTCATCTGGCTATCTCTTCCTGACTCGCCCACAGATAAGGAGAGATCAACTGACTGACTGAGGAATCTTTGATTCAGTCCCCATGCATCTGTTGATAAGGAAACTCGTGCTGGCTAGTGGCAGTCGAGGACACACACACAGTTTTGCTACAGAATTAAGAAATTGTCGATGCTAAATTGATCTGCCACCCCACTTGTGTATTGTCTGGCGCCACAGTGAACCTGTCTCCATTTTCTGTGGGCGGAAGGTTTTGCTTTTAACAAGAAAACAACGTCCGTTGATGGGCCATTAGCCCACGGAGGAGGTTTAGCTCTGAAAGGAACCTATTTTTAATGCTCTCATTTGATTAAGGAGGGGCTTTGTGTGTGTGTGTGTGTGTGTGTGTGTGTGTGTGTGTGTGTGTGTGTGTGTGTGTGTGTGTGTGTGTGTGTGTGTGTGTGTGTGTGTGATGTCGCAATGGTTCAATACCCTTAATGATTGGTCCAATATTAAAGGCTCCAAGCTTTTTCTTCCTTCAACTTCATGTGGAGGGTTTTTATGTCCCGCTAACATTTGTTCCACCCTTTGTCTATGCTTACATCTTCATTGCATGTATGTGTAAATATATGTTTGTGTGTGTGTGTGTGTGTGTGTGTGTGTGTGTGTGCAGTTAAATGAACAGTGAATTCACGACTTACTAAAAAACACAAATAAAATAATTGGAGATAGACTAATTAACCTGTCGTCGTTCTGATGGATAAAGTCTGCAGTTCCGCACATTGTTAACCTGATTCTGAAACCTGATTTCCCCCAGCCAGCGTTTAGAAGCAACATGGTGAATAAGGCCCATTAGGGTCACATTATGTATGTTGCTCACAGCTGTGGTCACAAGCAGCTTCACACCGACCACAATAAATAAAGCAGCCAGCTGTGTGTGCTCTAGTCAATGTCATTGTGTGAGTGTGGAAGGTTACCAGGATTACGCGTGTGTGTTGGAGCGTCTCCTCTGGTATCAAGTCCCTGTGATTGGATGGACGCAGTCTTATCTGTGGGATCATGTGTGTAGTATCAGTCTATCGGGTGTTTCCGGACTGCATGCGTGGGTAGGTGTCAGGCCAGGTCTGTTTCTGCTGTGGTGTTCGATGTCACACCAAAAAGTTGTGTTTCTGTGTGAGACGTTGAGGCAGCCTTTAGGGTTCTAACTCTGCAGCAACCGACGCTGAACTTGATCTCGGTGAACGTTGAGGCAACCACTGACACATAGATGGCCCTCCTGTTTTTAATTTGGCCTCTAAAAGCTCTTACCGTAGCTGTTGGGCAACATCAAGGCTAATCAATACATTTGTCTGATCAATAACTGCTGATTGATTGACAGGCTGAGTCTCCCAAGCCCTTTTCCCGCTTCTTTCCTGGGATGTTTGTCTCTATTTTTAGACTGCAGGGTTGTTGTTCTTGGAGAAGAGGTTTTCAGCTGTCTGTTTCCCATAATGGCTAATGGCCCCTTTCCATATAGAGCCAGATGCCTAATGGAGTTTCTCCAGAGCAGCATTTGTTGTGACCAACATGAAGGATGTTGTTTTAATTAGGTTTTTCACTGTTGCCCTGTGGTCAGCATATGTTTAAGGCTGTATCTTTAAATAGTTATCTTGTTTGAGTTTTAACATTGGCTTAATGGAGTACAGGCGATATTACCACATTTAAAACAACAAATATTTGTTGTTTTAAATTTGGTAATATCGCCTGTGTGATCTTCAACATGGCAGCCTATGACATGTACACTCTTTAAGTATCTATAAGTTTGGTCTTCGGCGTCACGACTGAGGGACACTGATGGCGAGACATGTTTTGATTTGTGGCTCATCTCGGGAATGGTTGTTGATGGCTGGGTTTGCTTAGAATTGTCATTAACGCCGCTGTGATGTGGATTAGGGCTGCCTGATATATTGTTTTCGTATTGAAATCATGATATGCGCATGTGTGATATACGTATCGCTGGACGTGCGTTAAATACTTTGCCCAAAAACAGGTACTTTGTCGAGAATACCTTGCATGTGCCACCATAAAGGCTCTGTATAAAAAGTGTATAAAGCTATATCAAATTCTAAATTTTTTTTTTGTAATATGGCAATACGTATTGCAGAAAGACAAAATATCGAAATTGGACACTTACAGTATAACACCACAGTGTGTGGTGCATTTCTTATGCAACATCGCTCATTATAACACTCACACATACACAATACACAAAAAAATCGAAGTCGCCATGTAGTCACTATAGGGTCCCTTACTTTAAATCAGGAAGGGGGCGTCACAATTTTTGTAAATCTCAGTCTTCAAACTCGAGCTGAAACAGGGTTTGCTTACACTTGAACGGAGTTGGCCTACGTGACTAAGTAGGGCCTGAATAGTTATGGTAGGTAAAGTAGGGCCTGGATAGTTAGGGTAGGTAAAGTAGGTAAAGTAGGGCCTGGATAGTTAGGGTAGGTAAAGTAGGGCTCTGAATAGTTTGGGTAGGTAAAGTGGGGCCTTGATAGTTAGGGTAGGTAAAGTAGGGCCCTGAATTGTTAGGGTAGGTAAAGTAGGGCCCTGAATAGTTAGGGTAGGTAAAGTAGGACCCTGAATAGTTAGGCTAGGTAAAGTAGGGCTCTGAATAGTTAGGGTAGGTAAAGTAGGAACCTGAATAGTTAGACAGAGTGAATGGTACCCTTCTCAAGATGCTCAGCCCCGCTGCTTAATGTCATGCATCTGAATCCACTATAAGTCACTTTGGAGAAAAGCACTTGGCCCGTGAATAAGCGGTCGATTGTAATGTGATCGTAACGTCTCCTCTGCCTCTCTGCTTTTAGCACAACCAAATATGGCGTCCTCACCTTCCTACCGCGCTTCCTCTACGAGCAGATCCGCCGTGCCGCCAACGCCTTCTTCCTGTTCATCGCACTCATGCAGGTAGGTCCAGGCCCGCCCAGGACCCCGCCCGACCACAGACCCCCTTGGCCCTTTGATTCTGCAGCCATAGATGATCAGGGCTAAGGGAGGGCTATGGGGGATGCCTTCTTGTCCGACTGAGGCCTTTATTTATCAATACAGAAAGCAAGCTGCTCCTTCCTCCTTCCCTGCCACTGGGTGCGGGAAAGATGGGAGATCTTCACTCTCACCTCACATAATGGAGCTGTCTAGAGCCAGGAGCCTTACGTTCACCCTGCTGTACACTACTGACACTAAGCTTGTCCTGAAGGGTAGTATTTCCCCAAGTTACTGTAAGGAGAACTCTTGTGGCTGGGTGGGTTTGGCTTCCTCACGCATGGGGCCCAAGGCTGCCTGCAGGGTTTCTTAAAGTAACGATTGAACAGCAGCCAACTACATACTTTCTAATCCCCTTCAGAGAAATGTGTCTGGAGATTGTATGTATGCCAAATATTTGCAGTGTGTGATTCGGGGGGTTGTGATTAGGGGGGGGGGGGGACGACACATTGCAGCTGCTGATTGGCCGGCCAGGCACTGGCTGTCAGCTTCCGGTTGAATTACTTTCTGGTTGTTGGCCACCTGGGGCGCGTTTCAAGTCCTTGTTGCAACATTCTCTTACCTGTTGCTTGTTCGTTTCATCCTTGAGTAAGATGTAGCAGTTAGTGGTTGGCAGGAGTGAAGGAGCAGTGTGGAGAGGATACAGCGGAGACTTCAGCATCACCAAGGGCAACGATAACTTGATGTTATGGGCCAATCACAACCCTATTCCACCTGCTGTTTAGGCGAAAGAATCATGACAGTAAAACAGTTTCCAAAGCACTTCCTCTGTTTGAAACTCTGTATACTTGTTCAGAACGTAGTGACTTGAGGCTGTTTCTGTGGCTTTCGGAGAGCTTCTAATCGCTATGAAACAAGACAGGCAAGAAGTCCTCCTCCTGTTACAGTGAGTTTATAGAGCTGTTTCTGTTTCCTTTCCTCAAAGCAAATCCCTGATGTGTCGCCGACTGGTCGGTACACCACTCTGGTGCCCCTCATCTTCATCCTCACTGTGGCCGGGATTAAAGAGATCATAGAGGACTACGTGAGTACCACAGCGCTCCCTACCTCTGGAGGACCCGGCCGCTAGTGGGGCTGTGTGATGCATGGTAGCTGGGGGGAGGTAGAGAGTCTCACAGCGCTCCCTACCTCTCGAGGACCAGGCCATGTGATGCATGGTAGCTGGGGGGAGGTAAAGGATGGCCTGCAGGGTGAACCAATGGCTTGAGAGGCCAAGGGATTATCCAAGTATCAATGACTTAATAACCCTCCGATGACTTCACCTCACCCCCCAAGAAGAAGCAGTTATAACGCATCATCGCCCTCCCCCTGTCGATAACACAGGTCATGGTTGTTAGACGATAGAACAAGAGGAATCAAACACAGACGCCGTTAGTTTAACCTCATGGAGTCGTGTTGAAACCTATCCCTGTTTGACATAATTGAGGAACAATAATAAGAGCCATCTCTCATCCCTCAATAGAAAAGGCACAAGGCAGACAACACGGTCAACAACAAGAAGACAACAGGTAATGTGTGTGTGTGTGCGTGCTTGTTTGTGTGTGACGGTTTTCCATGAGCTCCCGGCATCATGTGGCGTGTCTTTTGTCTGTCCTTCATCGCTGACTAAATGGCCCGATGTTTGTCACTCAACACGGCGATCAGCAGAACAATAGTCTGGTCTCCATGAATACTGTATGAGGAGCTTCTATAGGCTGACGGCCCTGTTGTCCTCCTCTCTTAGTTCTGCGAAACGGAGCCTGGCAGACTGTCATCTGGAAGCAGGTAACCACCGCTACGACGCCACCACCACGCTGACTCCTGTCCTCTCTGTCGGACTCCATCGGCTTTCCCTGCCTCAACCTTTACATGTTCCCTCTCTCTCTCTTCTCGGTCCCTCCTCTTCCGTCTCCTGTCGCTTTCTATCTCTCTGTCCACATGTGAACTCGGTTCATCTCCAGCATCTTGCCTCTTCCGTGTGTACATGTTCTGATGATTGGAAGCTATGCTGTGCTTAACTGACGCTTTATCTCTGTCTCTGTCCCTCTGACTCTGTCTCTCTCCCTCCCTGTCCTCTCTCATCTGTCCATCTCCCTCCTTCCCTCCACTCACCCCCTCTCCCTCGAAAACACCCCCTTTCTCCTACTCTCCCCATCTGCCACCTTGCCTTCACGCTGTTGCAATGCTGAACCCTGGCCACAAGGTGGCAGTAGGAGACATAGTGAAGGTGACCAATGGGCAGCACCTTCCAGCTGACATGGTCATCGTGTCCTCCAGGTCAGCATTGTGTGTGTGTGTGTGTGTGTGTGTTTGTGTGTGCTTGCCTGAGTCAGTACGTGTGTGGTGTTTTATTTTGTTTTTATGACATTGAATGCATTTGTTGAGTCTTGATTGTCATAAATGTTTCTTTGTGTTTTGTCTATCATAGCTGTTTTCAAGCATTATTAAAGCGTCCAGGTTTATTAGTACATGTGTTTCTTTGAAAGCATTTCTTGATGTTTTAAAGATGTCTCTAAATGTGTTAATGTATGGTGTTCTCTCCACAGTGAGCCTCAGGCCATGTGCTACACGGAGACCTCCAACCTGGACGGAGAGACCAACCTGAAGATCCGACAGGTGTGTGTGTGTGTGTGTGTGTGTGTGTGTCTGTGTGTGTGTGTGTGTGTGTGTGTGTGTGTGTGTGTGTGTGTGTGTGCTCAGAGGCCATCCTCCGGCTGGGCTCCAGGGTCGTAGTCTTCTGCTGTGGCATGCATACACTCAACATGTGTATTTAGGAGGAGTTTAAAATGTGGCTTGTTGTTTAAAGGTGTGTGTGTGTGTTCCAGGGTCTCCCGCTCACCGCTGGGCTCCAGTCCATAGAAGAGCTGATGTCTCTGTCCGGTCGACTGGAGTGTGAGGGGCCCAACAGACACCTGTACGACTTCACTGGCACCCTGCGGCTGGAGAACCTCAAGTAAGACCCGCACGGCGCCGTCCACTAGATGAACCGCTCCTGAACCGGTTCTGGCCAGCTTGGTGCATCAGGCCCACCCCCCACGGTCCCTCAAGGTGGGAGCATTGTAATGGGGGATGGGCCTTTAACAGACCCACCCATACTCCATGCGTCCCGGGAATAAACCCCAGCAGCAGGAGTAGCCAACTCTGTTTGGTTCCAGCTGGGAACAAAATCCCCGTTTTGTGAACCAATTCATCAATTCATCTCGTCTAAATGCTCAGAGCGGTTCCATTTGAGCAGGAGAACCGGATTAGAGGCTGTTTCGTGTTGCTGGACAGGGGGAACAGAGACCCCTCTGAAGTCATGGTGACCTCACTGCATTATTGGATGCCAGCAGCATACATTTAATAGCCAATGTTATTAAACGTTTTTCCACTGCCAAATATGCCCGTCTTATGCCCGCCTTTTTACCGGCATGGTCCATGCGTTTACACTGACCGAGATAAAATACTGGCTTGATTTCGCACCACAATTTACCCTCTCGGACCCTACACATATTGAGGATTTCATTTTAATTTAAACGCGGTTATACGACTTGGCGGTTCCAGGGGTGGGACTTTGGTAGAGGTGAGGACGTTGAAATCCACTAGCCGCCCACCATCATGGGAGAGAAGGTGACGCAGTTGCATTTAATAAAGACGTTTAAAGATGGTGTGATCTACGAGAAAGCAGCAGAGGAACTTTCCTTATGAGGCTTTCGTAGGGATAAAAAACATGTGTCAGCAAAAAAAAAAGCACTTTACAATTGTAAATTATAGCCTACACTGAGATGTCGTCTACTCATTCATATGCAAATTATTCTAAAGAGGTCTACTCTACGTGCGTAGCCCCACCTAGTCCAATGAACAAAGAAAGCCGGCTCCATGATGAAGGCGGATTATACCCCCTCGGTTTGACACAGGCAAGACAGTGAAATTGCAGGGTGTGCCAAACCGCGACCGTACCGGCTTGTCAGTGTAAATTGCCTATTGTATGTTGTGGTGAATGAGAGTGGTTGTGTCCCTCAGCCCAGCTCCGCTGGGGCCCGACCAGGTGCTGCTGCGGGGCGCCCAGCTCAGGAACACCCAGTGGGTGATGGGCATCATCGTCTACACGGGACACGACTCCAAACTCATGCAGGTCAGTTGAGACCGGCTGCTCTGAGGTTTTGCATACATTACGGTTAAAGGTCCCATGGCATGAAAATCTCACTTTATGAGGTTTTCTAATATTAATATGAGTTCCCCTAGCCTGCCTATCATCCCCAAGCGGCTAAAACCTGCGTTCGGTGTAAAACAAGCAATAGGTATCCTGCTCCCCATGGCGCGCTCATTTGGAATGTTGCCCCATATATCGTCATAAGGGGCCAAGTTACCCCCCCTTTCTCTGCCTTGCCCGCCCAGAGAATTTGGCCCGGTAATGAGACAATGAGCTACAATCGTGGGAGCGCCACGTGTGTGTGTGTGTGTTTGATTGCACACACTGTAACGCAAGTGTTGTACACTTCTTTCTTATTTGGATAACCGTTCTGTTGTTGGTGTTATGGCGCATAACGCGTCGGTTCTTTTTGTGGAAGTGGAAGAACCAGAGACGTCAGAGAACCAGACGCGGTCATTTGTGATTCTTAATATCGTCTGGAGGCGCACATAGCTTTTGGCCGTGATAATATATATTATATGATACAGATATCTATGTATTATTTGATGTTATTTAGATATAGAGCTCCAGGACTCCCGCCGGAGCACCCGGAGTGTTATATAGTGTTATGAATATTTACAGAACATGGCCAAAGGCTGTGTGTTCCTCGCCATTGCGATACATTCACTGAAAACAGTGTGCATGGTACCATGACCTGAATTTCAGGAACATCTTCAAATACTGTGTTAGGGGCCCACTAATATCTTTAATAAAGCATCCATAATGTAGCATGCCATGGGACCTTTAAGGGAAAGTTCTGTCTGTGTTATTAAATGGTAATAGAATCAGCCCAAATAAATAGTTGCATTTGACAAATAAAGAAAATGAAAGCTAAATTAAATTAGTGTCTGTCTCATCTTCTGCTTTACATTCCTATTTCCCTCTCTTTCATTGACCTTTCTCTTTCATGCGGTGTCTCTGTTGCTCTGTCTCTCTCTGTGTCTCTCTCTTTCTCTTGCTCCCCTCCATGTCTCTGGTTCCAGAACTCAACCAAGGCCCCCCTGAAGCGCTCCAACGTGGAGCGGGTGACCAACGTTCAGATCCTGGTTCTGTTCTGCATCCTGCTGGTCATGGCTCTGGTCAGCTCGGTGGGCGCGGCCATCTGGAACCGCACGCACACCGAGGAGAACTGCTGGTACCTGTCCCGCGTAGGTGAGGACACACACACAGACAGACAGACGTTACGTTCACCCTGCTGTACACTACTGACACTAAGCTTGTCCTGTAGGGTAGTACTTCCCCAAGTTACTGTAAAGAGAACTCTTGTGGCTGGGTGGTGTTTTACTTTATCATGCAGTCATTTAGCAGACCACTTTATTAACCTCGGCTGAGAACAAGCAAAGCATGCAATCAAAATTGGGGAGCAACAAGGAATAGAGTTGAGCACACCTGTTGTGTATGTGTGTGTGTGAAAAATAAGGGTGTAACCCCTGCTTGATTTCACAGGTTCACTCAAACGAGCTCACAAAGGACGACGCGTGTTGTTCTGCTCATTCATCGTGTGTGTGTGTGTGTTCAGGGGACATCTCCACCAACTTTGCCTACAATCTGCTGACCTTCATCATCCTATACAACAACCTGATCCCCATCAGCCTGCTGGTCACTCTGGAGGTGGTCAAGTTCACACAGGCCCTCTTCATCAACTGGGTACGCTGCTGCTATGTGTGTGTGTATGTACATCTGCGAGCACGCGTGTTTGTGTAGTTTATGGTTCTTTAAAACACGACGACAATATAAGAATGGGTTAGGGTTACATTCAGAGGACTTTGTGCCTAGGATGAGGAGATGTACTACAGCGAGACGGACACGCCCGCCATGGCCCGAACCTCCAATCTGAACGAAGAACTCGGTCAGGTGAGAGATGGCTCCTCCCACTTTTGGCTTTCAGAAGAAACAAAGGTTTAGGCTCCTCCCTCCTCAGGTGTCGGTACCGCATTAAGAGTTTGTTGTTTGCTTAAATACATGTTTAACAAACCAAGGACCGTGGTCAAAGACCTGCGTGTTCAAAGACCCCCATGGGAGCGGCAGTAGCTCAGGAGGTAGAGCTGGTTGGCTGGTAACCTGAAGGTCGCTAGTCCTTCAGGTTAGGTTAAGTCTTTGGATGAATGTAAGTAAGCTTTGGATAAAAGCATCAGCAAAATCCCCAAGACCCGCGTGGTCAGAGACCCCAGAACACGCAGGGTTTTTCCATGCCTCCTCTCATTTACTAATGAGCTTGTGTCCAGTATTGGCTTTCAATGAAAACAAGTCCATTCATTTGGTGTCGTTTTTTTGTGTCTCGTCACCCTCTGCTTGTCTTGGTCCAGCTCCCATTTCTCTCCTTATCTCCCCTCGTCTCTCGCAGGTGAAGTATCTCTTTTCAGACAAGACCGGAACTCTGACCTGCAACGTCATGAACTTCAAGAAGTGCACCATTGCCGGGATTACATATGGGTCAGTCTCCTCTCCCCTTTGTGGAGTGATTAAAGGTTGTTCTTCCAAAAGCCGCCTGTAGCGGGCGCCACTGTCCCTTAAACCCTTTGTCAGAAAAACTAGAAGCCTAAAGCCTCGTTTATAGTCTCCTTGTGTGACCTGGGAAGCGTCCACACCACGGAACGCATACAGGGTGACCATGAAGGTCCTGACGTGCAAGACGACTATAAATTCGGCTTTAATTCTGCTCTTTTTTTCTATTCAGTTCCTTTAAAGTAAATACACCTCCTGCTTTATAATAATATAAATAATCCATTTATATAATAGCTATCAAATTGCCTATTATTTTGACCGATCCTATAGTAGACCTGTTGCATGATTTAACGATCCATCGAGTAGATGTGTCCTCTGCTTTGCTTGGATGTGATCAGAGCTAATCAACTTATATCCTGATTGATTTATTCTGCCCTAAACCCTCCACGCCTCAGACACTTCCCTGATCTAGAATGTGATCGTTCAATGGAGGACTTCAGGTCAGTGTGCCCTGCTCTCCTCCTCTATTCTCACCTGTTCACTGCTACACATCAACTATCAACTGTTTTGCTCCGAGTTTGGAGCTCTGCTAATGTGCTCGTTCAACCCCCGATGTCAGTAGTGCTTTTCTGGACATATGAAGAGTCCTCGTGGTAACTGGTAGATATTATGCTGTTATATTTTATGATCTTCTCTCTTCTCCCAGCCAACTTCCAGCCAGTAGCAATAACTCAACGGAGTTTGACGACCCCGCCCTGATCCAAAACATTGAGAACCACGTAGGTCCTTGGGATTGTCCCTTTTAGGGGATTTTTATTCAATTTCAGTTTTACAAATCAGTCAACTGATTGGTGTGTGTGTGTGTGTGTGTGTGTGTCTGTGTGTGTGTGTGTGTGTGTGTGTGTGTGTGTGTGTGTGTGTGTCTGTGCGTGCGTGCGTGCGTCCAGCCCACCTCCTCTCAGATCTGTGAGTTCCTGACCATGATGTCTGTGTGCCACACGGTGGTCCCAGAGCGGGACCAGGAGGCCCTCATCTACCAGGCCTCCTCTCCCGACGAGGGGGCGCTGGTCAAGGGGGCCAAGGGCCTGGGCTTCGTGTTCACGGCCCGCACCCCTGACTCCGTCATCATCGACGCAGTGCGTTATGTTTGTGATGTGCTTTCATCTCGGGGACTGACTTTCACGGCCACACTTTGGTCTTTTCACCCGCCAGTAGAGAAATGTTCTGGCTAAACCATTGTTTAATAAATGGTCAAATCCATCCTATATTGGCTGCTGTTGGGAGTTAGTTTTGGTCAATTAGTTCTGTGTATATTGGATCTGTTTCTATGTCTTTATCTGTGACCCTGTTTGTGACCGTGTGCGTGTTTTCATGTAGTTCATGTCTTTCTAAAGGTCCAATATTTCTGCATGATCGATGTACATCCATGTTTCTTTTTGTTCACCACTGTTGGTGGCGTGTGTGGACGTAAACCGTGTTCGTGTTCAGCTTTACTGAGAGGTCTTCTTCTGTTCTCCACAGAGAGGGAAGGCGCAGACCTACGAGCTCCTCAATGTGCTGGAGTTTTCCAGGTAACCTGACCTACATTTTAAATATGTGCCAGACAGGAGCGTCGCTAGCAATTGAAAACATTCGGGGCTGTAGCCCAGAAGTTGAGTCCTTTTAAAACGGGGGTTTCTCCCCCGAGAAAATTTAAAAAACGGGCTGATGAACATGCAATTGTAACGTAGTTTGAGAAGGAGAGGAAAGATCAATCGTCATTTCTGACTCACGTCGGGGCAGACCTACTGAGTAGTTTAATGTTTACGTTAAGGATAGGAAAGTGCACCACATACACCAGCAGCCAAAATGAGACATTAGATAAACACTGTCATGTGCCTACTGATGTCAAGTGGACCGGGTTGAGTTCACTGCGGGTCTCCTGAATCTGTGCAAACTAAAGCAGCACTAAACAGCAATATCGACGTGATGCGCTATGCAGAGAATCAAATTTGCAACATTTTGCAACAGATACAATATTGCATCTGTCAGTCCTCAAATTTGCTGAGCAAAACTCCAATAATTGTTCTTCATAGTCAACTTATATAGTACATCCATGAAATCAGCCGTTCAAAGCCAGTCTGCATGAATCGAATGACAACTGGATGGCAGGGGATGCGGACAAGGAATACACCGCAGGGGGGAACATGAGAGCCCCAGCTCGCCGCATACTAGTAGCCTGAGTGCTTAAAGCGTGGAACAAGCTGGATACGGAGGGGGTGAAAAACTACTTAAAAGTGTGTGTTTTGTGTGTCACATGTCAATCTGTTCGAGCCTGCACGAGAGTTCACTGTTGTCATTAGCTGTTACGTCTTTCTGACCAATCGCAGTTCAAGGCCCACCTGGGCTGTAACACTTCGGGAGGGGCCGCTCAGTTACTCCCCTCTTGACAAAATCAACTTGGTTGCGACGTTGACAGTTTGTGAGATATGCGTGTGTTGAGTGAGTGAGAGGTTGCGACCGCACAGCTCAGGCTGCCGGACTCATACTGGTTTAAATAATACATTTGATAGTATTTCCCACCTTTGCTGAGCAAGAGTTTTCTTCAAAAGTTCAGTGATTGAAATAAATAAAAGCCCACGCTATTGAAGTTTTACGGTACCACTGTCATGCACCTACCCGATGTCAAGTGGACCGGGTTGAATTCACTGCGGGTCTCTCTTCTTATATCCATCTTACCAAAGATATTTTATTACTGTCCTTCTCAACACTCTCTGATCTCACTAAAAGGCTAGCAGCACGAAACAGAAATATCGATGAGATGCACTATGCATAGAGAAGAAAGAATATCAACGTCGAATTGGCAACAAATTATTCTAAATCAAGCATTTTTACATGATCTTTATAATAGTGATTTGTACCGCATCTGGGAGTGTTTTAAAACTACTTTCATACAGTTCATTGACAAACATGCCCCCCTGAGAAGATATAGAGTCGAAAAGACAACCCATGGTTTAATGAAAACATAGCAAATCTTATTAGACAGGGAGATAGTGCTTGGTCCATGGCTAAACGATGCAATGATCCCAGGTCCTGGAATAACTACAGGGCATTCCGAAATAAGTGTACAAAGTTAGTTAAAACTGCTAAAAGCGACCATTATTTAAATATATAAAATGAAAATCTAAATGACCCTTGTAAATTTTGGAAGTTGGTGAAATCCAAAGAGGGGACTGTAGAAACACCAGCTCTCCCTGATGTGTTAAAAATAAATAAATCTGAGATTAAAGGCAAAGACAATATAATCAATGCATTTAATTATCATTTTACTAAGGCAGCAGCAATAGTTACATCCCATCTTCCAGTACCTGAAAGACCTGTAATGCCTCAAAGTGTAATATCTTCAAGTTGCTTTAATTGTATACCAACTACCATAGGGGTTCACAGACCCATGTACCATAATGTATTTATATTTAACAATGAAATGATATTCAACCATACACTTCATTACACATCTTAACAGTTCAAATGTTGATTATGAACTTCACTGTTGCAAAATGCAAAATACTATAATAATTAAACATAGTGCAAATAACATTTCCCCCCCTTACAAACAGTCATATTCCTGCATCCCAATCAGGCAATGAAGTGTTGAATTTCCAGGTGCTCGTGTTGCCCGGGGTTCAAAATGTTTGGGGACCCAGGAAGTGAGTGAGGCTGTCAGTGTCTGTTTATGTCATGCAAAATGTATGGGTTAACGGCAGAGAGTGAGCTATGGAGCAGATTGGCTGGTACTTAACCGATTACGAGGATGTTTACATGCAAGTAAAAGAAAGGTTTTGTCGTTTGTGATCGCTATGTCTCATGACGAGACGCGGTTGCCAGCACCGCGCGTCAGACTCAACAATACCAGATGTGTGAATGCGTGTGTGCGTGTTGATCAGTTACGTGTTGCTGGTAGTGTCAGATGTACGTGAAAAAGAGGGGCTACCTTTTCACACTCCTACACAATCAGGATTTAGGCAATGTCACAGCACAATCACAGCCACTACTTTAGTCACTAATGACATAATTACTGCTTTAGATAATAAGAAATTCTGTGCTGCTCTCTTTGTTGACCTGTCTAAAGCTTTCGATTGTGTAGATCATGCCCTCCTGGTACATCTTCAAGCATATTGTGTTCAATGACAAAACAGTGAAGTGGGTTTTAGATTATCTGTCTGGGAGAACCCAGTGTGTATCTGTAGATACTAAGAATTCTGCTTTGGTGGAGTTGAAGACAGATGTGCCACAAGGATCAGTATTAAGTATTATCTTATTCACCATTTATATTAATGACCTATGTGTTGGGCTAGACCCAGCAATGGTACACCTCTATGCTGATGACACTGCTCTTTATACGGTGGCTTCGTCGGCTTCCTTAGTTAACATTTAGACTAGTTTTAAATACTAAAAAGACAAAAATGCATGAATTTTACGCATTGCCACTCATCTCTAACTAATATTGAAATCTCAAATGATGATGGCACCCTGTAAGAAAGGGTAGAAACTTACAAATAATTAGGGATCTGGCTTGATGAGAACTTGAACTATGAAACACGCATCGATAATCTTAAAAAGCTTAGACCAAAGTAAAGGTGAACTGAAAAAGTGTTTCTCTTTTGTGGCAGGTTAAGGCTGGTCCAAAGTACCTTTCTACCTATTTTAGACTATGGTGATATATTGTATATACATGCTCCCATTTCTTTCTTCTTTTTTTTTAAGTTGGATGAAGTGTATCATGCAGCGTTACATTTTGTGACAGATGCAAAAGCAAGAACACACCACTGCAAATTATATGAAATGGTCAAATGGACCTCACTGTCACTCTGGAGGAAAAAACATGTTCTCATTTGTATTGCTAAAGCATTGGTTGGTAAACTTCCACCCTACATTTGTAGTCTGTTAACACGCCACACCAGTGCTTGTAGCACTAGGTCAGTAAACATCCCAGCTGTGCGTACAGAATTAGGTAAGACTTCCTTCAGCTCATATGCGCCATACGCATGGGATGATAATAGATCTGAAGTCATTGCCCTCATAGATGTTTTTAAAAATCTCTTAAAAACAACTTTAATAGAACAGTGTCACTGTTCCTAGCTTTTAATCTGTCTAATTAACACTTTTAAATGTATTCTTGCTTGTGGTCTATGTCTTCTCTTTACCTAAGCTGTACTTGTCTTCTTGTATTCTTGCTTTTGCTTTTTATTTGCTTATGCTTTGCTTGTCTGTCTGTCTGTCTGTCTGTCTGTGGTCTCTGTCATCTCTGTACTGTAACTTTACTTGTCGGCTATCTTGGCCAGGACTCCCTGGAAGATGAGATATTATATCTTAATGGGACCTTTCTGGATAAATAAAGGTCAAAAAAATAATAATTAGGTAAGATAAGTAATATTTACAATAAATAAATTCTAAGTAGACAAAACTGTATATATAAAATAAAATAAATCAATTGAAATGTGCAATATGAGGAACATTATTCACAATATGTGCAAAATGCAGTAACCTGAAGTAATGAAAAGTGTACATTTGAAGGGCATTTCAATGTATAAATAGGTGTGCATACCCACACCTGTTCATTGCTCAGCAGCCATGCTTGACGTCTACCGTGTCTGAGACCTTCTGCTCGTCTGTTTGTCCCCACAGTAACCGCAAGCGCATGTCAGTGGTCGTGAGGACCCCCAGCGGGAAGCTCCGCCTCTACTGCAAAGGAGCCGTACGTGTGCCCGACTAGAACACCCGCCTCATACCCTCAGGGTACCTCTGTTCTCGTTGATCATTGTTGTTTCTCCAGGATAACGTGATCTTCGAGCGGCTGACCGAAGCATCACAGTACAAGGAGCTGACTGTGGCCCACCTGGAACAGTTTGCTACTGAAGGTAGGAGGGAGCAAGAGACTAGGAAGGAAGGAAGCTAGAATAGTACCGTAGACATACAAGCTTCTGCCTCCCCCGCAACATTTCTTCAATACTGCATACAATATTGCATACATTTTTAATGGCCTAGGATATTTTATAGTACATGATGCCTTGTTTATTTGGATGAAATTGATTTGTGTCAAAAGTCCTGTTATTAAAATACTAAAATGATTACGATCATGCCTGATACCTGGAACCAAATGGTCGGTCGGGTTAGTTAACTGTTGTTTCCCAGCCAGGTCCCCCTGTGAGGACCAGTTACACTGAAGGCCCTTTCTAGGGTCAAGAGGACTCTGAGCTGGGCTTACTGCTGCCTAACCCTGTTCTCCATGCAGACAGCTAGTCTCGTCTCAATGAAACACCCAAGTCCTGTACAGCGTTGCCAGATTTGGCCAGATTTCTTGCCCAATCTGGCCCAATGCAACACTGGTCCTGTATGTTCCCCTTGGAGAAGAAAAGAAGAGATCAGGTTTTTCTAAAAGTGTTTTCTGAGTCGTTCTCCTCCTCCTCCTCTCCAGGCCTGAGGACCCTGTGTTTTGCCTATGTGGACCTGGAGGTGTCTGCGTACCAGGAGTGGCTGAAGGAGTACACACGCATCAGCACCGTGCTTAAGGACCGCGCCCAGAAGCTGGAGGAGTGCTACGAGCTGCTGGAGAAGGTAGGAGCGGCCAGGGGGACCCGGACACAGGGCTCTGGGTTTAGTGGAACCTAGTGGAACCCAGACACAGGGCTCTGGGTTTAGTGGAACCTAGTGGAACCCAGACACAGGGCTCTGGGTTTAGTGGAACCTAGTGGAACCCAGACACAGGGCTCTGGGTTTAGTGGAACCTAGTGGAACCCAGACACAGGGCTCTGGGTTTAGTGGAACCTAGTGGAACCCAGACACAGGGCTCGGGGTTTAGTGGAACCTAGTGGAACCCAGACACAGGGCTCTGGGTTTAGTGGAACCTAGTGGAACCCAGACACAGGGCTCTGGGTTTAGTGGAACCTAGTGGAACCCAGACACAGGGCTCTGGGTTTAGTGGAACCCAGACACAGGGCTCTGGGTTTAGTGGAACCTAGTGGAACCCAGACACAGGGCTCTGGGTTTAGTGGAACCTAGTGGAACCCAGACACAGGGCTCTGGGTTTAGTGGAACCTAGTGGAACCCAGACTGGGGCTCTGGGTTTAGTGGAACCTAGTGGAACCCAGACACAGGGCTCTGGGTTTAGTGGAACCTAGTGGAACCCAGACACAGGGCTCTGGGTTTAGTGGAACCTAGTGGAACCCAGACACAGGGCTCTGGGTTTAGTGGAACCTAGTGGAACCCAGACTGGGGCTCTGGGTTTAGTGGAACCCAGACTGGGGCTCTGGGTTTAGTGGAACCCAGACTGGGGCTCTGGGATTAGTGGAACCTATTGGAACCCAGACTGGGGCTCTGGGTTTAGTGGAACCTAGTGGACCCAAGACTGGAGCTGTGGGTTTGAAGCCCACTGTCTACAGTCTGTCCCCTACCCCTCATAACGACATGTACCAACATGGAAGACATTTAATGTAGGTCGCTCTGGGAGAAATCTGCAAGAAATCTGGTAAACTGACCTAATGGAAGCCTTTTCCTCTGCGGTTATAGTCTGTGAAATTCCCTTTTTCCTTCTCATCTGCCTCATCGAGGTAAGCCCTACTCCCTCTAGAGTGCTTAGAAGTGGAGTGAGTTCAAAGATGTGGCTTTAGCAAATCCAAAGCAGTTCATGACACGTTAAAAAGCTCCCTCCTAAGTGGCTAAGGTGATTATTAACCTGGTTTTGGGGCTTCCGTCATGTTCCACATCCAGCCAGCAGGGGGCGGAGTGTCCCAGCCGCCGCTCTGGAAGCCCCACACTGTGCTGCTCTTAATAGTCATCTGGGGGGGAAACTACACAAAGGACTAAGGGCTCTGTCCCACAGTGGGGATGAGTGTGGAATGCCACTGTTGTTTTGTACACACCGGTAGCAGAGCTCAAGTAAACAAAGAGAGAGAGAGGTAGGAAAGGAACCAGAGGGGGGGTTTCAGAGGGGCTCATGAATCCACAGCAATAGCGGGCACATGAAGGATTGAGTTAGAGAATAGTGTCTTTAGTTCAATGTGTGGAGAAGTTTAGTGTGAGTATAGGACTAGGAAAAAAATCTGAGGGGGGGGCTGCAGACTGTTAAACCACAGGGCTAATTACCGGCACTAGCCTGCCAAGGTCCTCATAAAACGTGGCGTCAACAGTACCGCACTGTTACCTTGTGTATCAGTGTGTTTGTGTGTGTATGTAAATGCGTCCATCTGTAGCTTTGTGTGTCTGCTGGTGTTCCTGGGAGCCTAATGGGGGTTACATGTGTGTTTTTAAAATGCCAAACAAATTGAAGGAAGTGCATGGGAGGGGGGCACTAGACACAGAGGCCCCAGCATCGCTGTGATTAAAAACGGTATCAGCTGAGTTCATGGCTGTGACTCTGGGCCTGCGTCTTAGATTAGCAGACACACACATGATGTTATCTGATTCACCTTAATAAGGTTCTGCCTTGTTAGGGAGTTGTTGTCTCTTCAGTGAATGTTTAAATCAATAGGTTTAATTCATTTTGAAGTCTTCAACTTGTTGTTGAAGTCCCTTACTTTTCGCAATCAAGGCAATCTCTTAGTGTGTGTGTGTGTGTGTGTGTGTGTGTGTGTGTGTGTGTGTGTGTGTGTGTCCTGTCTCTCTCTCCCACTCTGTCTCTGTGCCCCTTGACCCCCAGAACCTGCTGCTGCTGGGGGCCACGGCCATCGAGGACCGGCTGCAGGCCGGGGTCCCGGAGACCATCGCCACCCTGATGAGGGCCGACATCAAGATCTGGGTGCTGACCGGAGACAAGCAGGAGACGGCCATCAACATAGGTGAGGACTGAGGGCCATAGGGGAGGACTGAGGGACATAGAGGAGGGAGGACTGAGGGCCATAGGGGAGGACTGAGGGCCATAGGGGAGGACTGAGGGCCATAGGGGAGGGCTGAGAGCCATAGGGGAGGACTGAGGGACATAGTGGAGGAGGACTTGATATGTGCAGAAGACTAAAGCTACATTACTTGCTCAACATCTGGTAGTAATGGAGGAAAACAAAGTTGACAGGAATAGGATGTAGCGGGACGTTAGATGTTTTCAAACCCAACATCAGTGAATAGGTTCCCTTCTTACGGTCTTTATTTGTTTTAGTACATCGTGTTCCCAGAAACTATATCTGTGTTGGTTCGATTTAGTAAATATCAATAATTCACTAGATATTTATCATCGGAAGGGTTGAATTGAGAAGGAGTAATGTGTGAATCTGTGAAACAGGGGGATGAATATAGAACAGTGAGGGGGGGGGGGGTAGAATAACCCAGGAAGCACTAATATGGACACAGGAAGCAGAACGCTGTTCACACTCACTTATAGCTGCACGTTGCCGTGGGAAACTGCCCCTAAAGCGCTTGTGTAATGTCACTCATGCCTGGGGCCCGGCTACCTTTTTATCACGTGTGTTTTGATAATTTTTTCGCTAAACCATGAGTGACTCCAATCCTGGTCCTAAGCCACACACACACACACACACACACACACACACACACACACACACACACACACACACACACACACACACACACACACACACACACACACACACACACACACACACACACACACACACACACACACACACACACGTTCTGACGGCAGCTCTTTGTGTATCAGGTTACTCCTGTCGCCTGGTGACACATGGCATGTCCCTCATCATCGTCAATGAGGACTCTCTGGATGTGAGTACACACACACACACACACACTGTACAATACAGTAAGGAGAGGGAAGTGTGTGAGAAAGGGGTTTTCTTGGTGGGGAATGACTTAAGTGGGGGGGGGGGGTTGGTCTGCAGGAGGTTACCGTGGGAACCAGGGTGTGGTGCTCTCCCCAGATTGGTGGGTGGGACTCTTTGTCTGTGCACAGGTGGAGGTAATTACAGTGTCTGGTGTCCTATAGGAGAAAGGGATGAAAGGAGATGGAAACTACTGCCACTATCAATTCTTTCTTTCTTTCTTTCTTTCTTTCTTTCTTTCTTTCTTTCTTTCTTTCTTTCTTTCTTTCTTTCTTTCTTTTAAATGTTGTACAAGTTGTGCCTCATGTGTCAGTCTTAAGTATATAATATACAATATTTGTCGTAGGGGATGGGTTAACCTAGCGATTGTAAGTGCTTGGCACTTGGTTCTGTGAACATCCCTCCTGTACCGACAGAGATATATTGTTTAACCTTCTTCTGACAAATGTTCTTATTGTAATTTCCTTTGGATAAAAGCAGCTGATAATCCTTTAAATGTAAATGTAAATATAAAGAACACACATCCATTTGATTCAAACTATCGGCCTAAATGTAAACTGAACAATATGTCTGACTCTGTCTCCTGGTTTAGTCGATGCTGTGTGTGAGAGTAAGTGAGTTAGGGGCTCTGCCTACTTCACACATCCCTGCTCCTCTAAGTGGATTGATTACTGTCATGTGAGAACACACACACACACAAACATGCACAACCCCTCAAAGGCATGCACACGCATTGCTTGCTCTGTTTTACATGGCTTATTTATCTAGGAGTAAAAGGCGAATCTTGTTTATGAAATGTGAGTGCAGCTACGAGGCCCATGTTAATCTACCAAGGCACGTATGTATTTGTGTGTGTCTGTGTGTGCGCACGTGTGTGTGTGTGTGTCTGCGTGTGTGTGTGTGTGTGTGTGTGTGTGTATGTGTGTGTCACCACAGCTGATTGACACCCGACCTGAACCCTACGTTAGATTAGCCTGCCATTCATTTGTTTTACCAAAATGCCTGCAAAGCTTCGACTGTTGGAAAAAGGCTGGTTGTTCTCTATATAAATTAACAATAACAATGTTGAAGCTTGAATTAAATTTGAGTAATTGGACCACAGAAAGAAAATGGACGTAAAGAGGAAAAATCCTGATTAATGGAATGTTCTAGGCTGATTGCTATGTAGAACCAAGCTAAAGCTGTTGGAGAAGAGATGGAGCTTCAGCCGCTAAACACCCCTTATAGTACAGGCTAGAGTCATGCAGTCATTCACTGTGTATAGGACAGGCTAGAGTCATTCAGTCATTCACCTATAGTATGTGCTAGAGTCATGCAGTCATTCACCTGTAGGACAGGCTAGTGTCATGCAGTCATTCACTGTATAGGACAGGCTAGAGTCATGCAGTCATTCTCCTGTAGGACAGGCTAGATTCATGCGGTCATTCATGGCCAACCGGTTCACTGGTTCTCGGGTCATACTGACCCGAGACCCCCGGTTGGTAACCGGCAGCATGTCGATTTTAAGTCAGACATTGTGTAGCAACACTCAGGGTTTGAACATTAAACACTGGGTTAACTTGGTTAGTGGGTTGGAATCCTGACCAGTATGGTGGGGCCCAGTCTAATGGGTATCTATGGTTCTGAAGAGACAGACTCAAGCATTCACATTGCTCTTTTCTTACTGTTGATACTTTTTGAAAAATAAGAACTTGACAAAATATGACAACATGATTATTGTGATCGGATTCAAAATGTCAGAGTTGGAGGGAGTTTAAAACGACGTTTTTCCGATTAAATGTATGAAATGTAAAGAGTGGGTGTGGAGCTTTGGGCGGGTAGGCTGGGGCTTGGCCCAGATGAAAGCAAAGCCGCCTTTACGAGTGAAACTTATCTTACGTCCAACTTAAAATACCTTCCCTAGATATAACACAGATCGTATGCATGTGTGCATGCGAGGTGGATGTCCTGATGAGCTATTGAAGGACCTGGATCGTGTTTCCTTATCAACTTCTCACCTCCAGATCAACCGTTGAACCGTTTCCATTCATCTCCTCATTTCCAATCCTTTGAGTGGAAACCTGTCCTTCTTGTCAGTTCTCGCTCACTCCTTCTCTCTCTCATATGCATGCTTCTTCTGTTGTCCCTCTCTCGCCTCCATCATGTCCTCCCCACCCCACACCCTCCACGTCTGTCAGCACCCTTCCTATGCACAGGAAGAGAAGTGAGCCGGCGTGTATATTTATATCCGTTAAGTGTGTGTGTGTGTGTGTGTGTGTGTGTGCGTGTGCGTGTGCGTGTGCGTGTGCGTGTGCGCGTGCGCGTGCGTGCGTGCGTGCGTGCGTGCACATTCCTATACACAGTAGAAGGAGATGGGGGTGTTAGGGGCACCGAAGATGACGCACAGATAGAGAACGAAACAGACGGCACATAGATGGAAACACTCAGTCACACACTCAGAGAGTCACACACTCAGAGAGATGGAGAGGCAGGGAGAGACATAGATGGAGAGGAAGAAACCGAGAGGAAGACAGAGAAAAGGATTCAGATGGTTGAAGAGATTCATAGAGTGGCACGGAGAGAGGGACGAGGAGCAGGTCTATAGTGGCACGGAGAGAGGGACGAGGAGCAGGTCTATAGTGGCACGGAGAGAGGGACCAGGAGCAGGTCTATAGTGGCACGGAGAGAGGGACGAGGAGCAGGTCTATAGTGGCAGGGAGAGAGGGACGAGGAGCAGGTCTATAGTGGCAGGGAGAGAGGGACGAGGAGCAGGTCTATAGTGGCAGGGAGAGAGGGACGAGGAGCAGGTCTATAGTGGCAGGGAGAGAGGGACGAGGAGCAGGTCTATAGTGGCAGGGAGAGAGGGATGAGGAGCAGGTCTATAGTGGCAGGGAGAGAGGGACGAGGAGCAGGTCTATAGTGGCAGGGAGAGAGGGACGAGGAGCAGGTCTATAGTGGCAGGGAGAGAGGGACGAGGAGCAGGTCTATAGTGGCAGGGAGAGAGGGATGAGGAGCAGGTCTATAGTGGCAGGGAGAGAGGGACGAGGAGCAGGTCTATAGTGGCAGGGAGAGAGGGACGAGGAGCAGGTCTATAGTGGCAGGGAGAGAGGGACGAGGAGCAGGTCTGCAGTGTCAGGGCTCTGGGCGCTTTAAGGGGTAATCTGATCCTTTGGGCGCCCCTCCTCGTCAAAACAATGAGCGTGAGCATTGGCTCCTGGGTAAACGACCTGGGACGCTGTGACGGTTACATGCTCCATATGTCCTCTTCAGACCACATGCCAGAAACAGACAGACAGACACCACACAGACAGACACCACAGAGACCGACAGACACCACAGAGACCGACAGACACCACAGAGACCGACACCATAGAGACCGACACCAGAGAGACAGACACCAGAGAGACAGACACCACAGAGACAGACACCACACAGACAGACAGACACCACACAGACAGACAGACACCACACAGACAGACAGACACCACACAGACAGACAGACACCACAGAGACAGACACCACAGAGACAGACACCACAGAGACAGACACCACACAGACAGACACCACACAGACAGACACCACACAGACAGACACCACACAGACAGACACCACACAGACAGACACCACAGAGACAGACACCACACAGACAGACAGACGGACACCACACACACATGCACACACATATTGACACGGACAGTAACACACCCACACACACACACACTCTGACACCAACACACACTGAGTCAGTCACATACTAATATAATTATTTACTTTAGAAATAAATTAGAATGTGTTAAGTGAAGTCAGAGCAATGTGGCTGCATGGGGAGTTCTGTGCTGCTGTGTCAGGCTGTCCACCAGCCTGCAGCTCGGCCTCCCCTCCTTACCTTCTACCCATCTTTAACTCAAAAGCTCACACTGGCACATGAAACACGTATATCAACAGGCTCCAACCAGCGGAAATCAATATGGTCGGCCTCCTCCATCATAGAGGGCCACAAACACACACAGACAGACAGAGTATGTTGAAACATGATATTTTTCTCTTTCTGGCCATGATAGACCAACGCACATGTAGGTCAGGGCAATCGACTTGATAGTCATCTGTCTTTTCCCACAAGCCCCCTGTGTTGTCGTTCCAATGCCTGCATCACAGCACTTAAGCAAACATCCTCCCTCCTGTGTTCATAAATCATCCACTCGCACGTGCACAGAATTACAGCCACTACGAGCCAGTCCCACAATGAGCTTTCCACAAACGTGCCGTTTTTTAGAGGAGGGTCAAGGTGGAGGGTGGGGGTGTGGCCCTGAGCAGCTTGTGGCCACGGTACCATGTGCTCTGTTTACAGTGGATGTATCGCAATGGCGAGGTGCACACAGCTTTTGGCCGTGTTCTGTAAATAATCTCTGTGTGCTCCGGTGCGAGTCCTGGAGCTCTATATCTAAATAATATCATATTATACATAGATATCTATATCATATAATATATATTATCACGGCCAAAAGCTGTGTGCGCCTCCAGACGATATTATGAATCTCAAACGACTGTGTCGGGTTCTCCAATGTCTCTGGTTCTTCCACATCAATCGGAATTTTCATGCCATGAGACCTTTAACAACATTGACGTGTTTGGAAATGATCATAAAAAATCATATACATGCTCATTGGTTGTATAAAAAGCAGACTGGTCCATCTGCTTTTTAAAACCATAAGCACGTGGTAAGACTACACATACAGTGTGTGTGAGAGCGATAACAGAGGGGATGTGGATGTTTGCACAGATGTGCAGGCTGATAATTACACAGCGTAGGACATCTGAGTGGTGATAGAATCTGCACTTCAGATATGAACACGTCTCCATCTGTGATGATACATGTACAGAAGCCTCCGCTATCGCTCTTGTTCTCTCTCTCTCTCGTTTGTTTTCTCTCTCCCTCTTTGTCTCTCCTTTCTCTCCTTCACTACCTCTCTCCCTGGCTCTCTTCTCTACTATTTATCTTTTAAATGCCCTTAATCTTTTACTCTTTCTCTGATTTGTTCTGCCTAACCCCTTCCTCTTCCTCCCTTCTTCCTCCTCATCTCCTTCCTTCCTTCTAGTCTTATGCCCTTGTACCTTGCCAGCCCCCCTCCACCCGTGTGCGTGTGTGTGTGTGTGTGTGTGTGTGTGTGTGTGTGTGTGTGTGTGTGTGTGTGTGTGTGTGTGTGTGTGTGTGTGTGTGTGGGATGAGAGAAAGTGAGCTGTGAGATCTCACCTACCTCCCCCGCCCAACACCATCACCCCCAACCTCACCCAATGTTTCTGTCTGTGTGTGTGCAAAGATTTTACTACATACACATGAAACTGTATTCATGGGATCGTCTTAAGTTTGTATTCTTATGTCAGACTTTCCCAGCTCAGAAGCAAACAAAAAATAACATTTTTGTTGGAACCAGAAATGTCTACGAGTGAGATTCTGACAAATGGCAAAAACAATCCTTGATTGCGTCAGTGTTTTTTTTCTTTCTAAATGTGGTCTCTAATACCGTGAGATTTCTTAGTTCTATGTCCCCTGACTAGGTTCTATTTGTGTTCATGCGTGGCTGTCTTATGTCAGGACACATCCAGCATTCAGCGTTGGCTTTCATCTGAAGACCAACTGGAGCTTGTGGTGGCTAACTTCCTGCGCTAACTAGTGGTTACCTTCCTTTAGCTCAGGTTTCGGATTTGGCTGACTTAAGCAAAGGTTATTACCCTCCCTAGGTTCCCCTAAGTTAGCTAAGATTCATAATTCCACAATGATCAGTGCTGTGCTCCGATCAGTGCTCAGCTACGGAGCCATGTTTGGTCGTTATAGGGAGTGTTTGTGCTCCTCTTGAGTTTAGTTTGGGTTAGGTTATTAAACAGGTCAATACCTTGCGGTCTATAACTGTATCATTGTATGGGGCCACAGAGGAGGGCCGTCATGGAGACCTTTTAAACCCAGAGACCTCACACCCAGTGTTAGCGTAATGCCGGTCTAGCTTTCTCCCTGTTTATTAACATGGTTTGCAGGCCAGGCCATGTGGAGTGTCTTTCCTCTGTCCTGGGATGAGGACAGAATAAACAGTGTTTTACTAGCGTCGGTGGCTTTCCTACTCAGCGCCTTTCACCTCATCCAGGCCCCCGGTGCCCACGGCCAGTGTTTCCAGATTGGCCCAGATTTCCTGGCCAATCTGGCAACCCTGGCTGCAGCCTATTTGGTGGGCAATCTGGCCAAATCTGGCAACACTGGCCACGGCAACATGTATGTACCAGAGCTTATTTTTTTCTCACACGCATACGCGCACATACGCTCACACATGGCCTAGTGTTGGTTTCCCCCGCCCTAACTACGCTGTAATCACTCTGAAATCCGTTCATTCTGTTTTTGTTTTCCTTCTTCCTCCTGTTTTGGAAAAGGTGAATGCAAACGGCATTCCAGAGTCAGAGCAGAACTCACACACGCCCCGTGCCACACAACAAGAGGACCTTCTCTTTCTTTTTTTAAGGGGGAAGGGGGGCGGGGTGGGGTATGGCATGTATGCAACACTGTCAACAGTAAAGAGTGTGCATTGTTCCTGTGTGTGTGTGTGTGTGTCTGCGTCTCTGGACTCGCTGCATACTTCGTTGGGTCATCTGGAGAGGGTCACGGGTCGTTTGAGGTCGACTGCCCCCCGATAATGAAGCATGTCACTTCAGAGGGCTGTGGAGGGAGATACTATTTTTAGTTGTGTCGGGCGGGTATTGTTCTGTCTTTGTAGGATGCATTCCTTGTCCAAACGTCTGGTATCGTGTAGCTCTACAGTATCGCTATCAACACAGCCTCTCACTGGGGGAACTCCCCCAATGCTGGAGTGGGATTAAAGTGTTTACCATTTAGATTACTCATTTGGACATAATTTAAATCACTTATATTTTGCCATATGGTCTGTATGACCGTTACCTAGGTAACTCACTGCCATCCCAATGGGAGTCCCTCTCCTCTGGGATTATTTATTTTCCTTCATGGGAGTTCGTCGTGGAGAGTTGAGGATTGGCGGGAGAGGCCAAGTTAAACTGCAATACACTATGGGGGAAGTGGACATGTCTGCAAGTCTGCAAACAAGACTGCAATACAGTTAAAGGAATCTACACAGCAAAGAAGGCTGTCAATTGGCATGGCCTGAGTATCAGACTGTCGTGGCAATGCAAATGCCAACGATCTTAATAGCTCTAAATCAGAGAGCGGAAGGGAGGTATCTCTAGGTACTGGGACAATGTATACAATTCCTTTTAATGTGAATGGTAATTATATAAACAAAGTTAATATCATTTGTATACAATTGTATATTATAGTTATGATTGATATTTCCACGACAGAGTTTGTTCATGGTTTGTACACGTTCTTCTATCCAGGGCTGGAACAGAGCTGCTGCTGCTGAAGATCCCATACACATTAAGAATAGAGCCATTAAGAGTAGATTACTAGACAGGAACAATGCAGTAGTACTTCTCTTCATCTTTACTAGCGTTGACTATAAAGCACCGGACCTAATCGTCGTCTCTTTAACATTGAGCACGTCTGTGAATTATAATGAAATTGCAGTTGATCAAATTGTTTGTGTGTGCAGGCGTACAGGCATGCATGTGTGTGCTTGTGCGTGTATGTGTGGGTGTGTGGCCCTCAGTAGTTTACAGCGGCCTGTGTTGCCACATGGTTTCCATTACATCTCTACCATGTTTGTTTTCCCTATTAATCCCCTCTTCCTCTTTTATCAACAAGTACATCACAACTGCCCCAAACGACTGGCCCATGAAACACACATGCACGTGCGCACACACACACACACACAGACCATTAAATGATGGGCTTTCTACCATGCCCTTTTACATTCTCAGAGTCATTTTTCAGTTAGCATTCCCTCTCTTTTCTTTTTGTTTTCCCCATGGTTATACATTTAAAGAAGCTGCATGTGTGCCTGTCTTGGCGTTGTACTAGATAACACATGCATCTGTGTCTGTCTTGGCGATATACTAGCTAACGCATGCATGTGTTTCTATACCATGTAAGCTGCAGACCACGTATATCACCCACAACCCACACAAAAATTATTTTAAAAATATTATTACTTAACCTAATTTACGTGTATTTCCTGCTCTAAGAGGGACTCAACCTTAAAGTTAAAGTTTGCAATTAGAAAGTATCAAACTGAAGAAGTCCAAACCCTCGCTTCAGGGCTTGCTCCAAAGTCCTCCTCAAAGACACAGCAGTAGCTGGCTAACTTCAGCACTGTGTCCAGCCTTGAAGGGTCCGGTCCCGGGCAGTGAGGACCCAGGCAGAGCGGCAGGTAGGGGGGAGCTAGGAGGACCCACAGGAAGCCCACAGATACTGCATTGTATGATCTTTTGTAAGAACATTCAATTCATTCACTTTTGTCGGGATATGAGGAGAATTTCAACAGATAAATTAAAAAGGCTTCTCTAATAAATGGCCTATCCTAGCTTAAAGTGTAGGTCAGGTTGTGATTTGGGCCCCTGACCCCAGATGCATTCTTCACGTGAACGCTGTAACCAACAACTGGGCTTGATGTCTTCCAGCTGCTCCCTGTGCTTCTGACCTTTGCAACAAATTGGCTTGTGTTTACAAGGTGTGTGTGTGTGTGTGTGTGTGTGTGTGTGTGTGTGTGTGTGTGTGTGTGTGTGTGTGCGCTGATATAAGCCACACTCGGTTACTGCGCATAGGTAGGCTGTTACCCTGAACCAATTAAAGATATGTTTTGTTATATTTTGTGTCATGTAAGTGCACCCGTCAGTATGTTTTGTACTGCTTGGAACAACCCACTACATTATTTTTATGAAAAATCAGAAATCAGCTCATTGTGTGCTGTGGTGTTTGCATTGAGGGCTAGTAATGTGACATAATTATAAGTACTTTGACTGTGAACCAGCTTTTGTTTTTGACTCCCACTATGGAGTGTTGATGGGAGACACACTGGTGGAGGGAGTACAGTAATGTACAAACCTGATGAAGGTGAAGGGTAAAGATAAACATAACATAACAATCATATACATCTTCACTGTAAAGAACTGTTTTGATAGCTTTCAAGACTTGTAGAAAGTGATGAAAGTAAGGCCATAACAGCGCAGCCAGACCCACATAACAAGGAAAGGCAAAATGGAGATGAGATTTAACACAACAGTTTATCCAAATCACCTCAGCTCGATTACAATTATGGCAGATCATTAGGAACACAGTAGAGAAGAAGACCCAGTAGAAAATAACCACATTTAAGGAAATATATCAATAAATATGGCGTTACATTTTAATTACCGAGTGCTATCAAAAAGCTAAGTGACCGGAACAAGCCAACTCATTATTGAAGTATATGAGTGACAATTCAGTTCAGCCAGCCTATATGGTGGTATTTAGAGCCTTCAGAGTGGTGTTCAGAGCCTTAAGAGTGGTGTTCAGAGCCTTTAGAGTGGTGTTTAGAGCCTTCAGAGTGGTGTTCAGAGCCTTCAGAGTAGTGTTCAGAGCCTTCAGAGTGGTGTTCAGAGCCTCTATGGTGTTCAGAGCCTTCAGAGTGGTGTTCAGAGCCTCCATGATGGTGGAGGTGTTCAGAGCCTCCATGGTGGTGGAGGTGTTCAGAGCCTCCATGGTGGTGGAGGTGTTCAGAGCCTCCATGGTGGTGGAGTTCAGAGCCTTTTGGATGTGCAGATTGTCCGTCTGGGCCATTGTACTACACTGTGTAAATCAGCAGCCTTCAGAGTAAAGCTGATTGGGCCAGGGGCCCTCACTCTGGTATCCAGGGGAGTGAACTGTGCAGGTAGAACTTATAGCGACGGCCAGGTCCTGGACTTACCAGTACAATGATTTTAAAATATACATTTTACTAACTAACTATATCTTAATAATTATAAAGCCTCTCCGATGGAGGTTTTCTGGTTCAGGGTCGGGGTGGGGTGGGCGGCGCCCTAGCTCCCTCTATGGGCCCTCTATGGGCCCTCTATGGGCCGGCTGCCACTGAGTTTTAGCAGTAGTAATGGAGTTTGATCAAAACATAATCTCACCTTTCTCCTGCGTTGGGTTGTGTCCCTCGTAGGCGACCCGGGCCACCCTGACGGCCCACTGCACGGCGCTGGGCGACTCGCTGCGCAAGGAGAACGAGCTGGCGCTCATCATCGACGGGCAGACGCTGAAGTACGCACTCTCCTTCGAGCTGCGCCAGGCCTTCCTAGACCTGGCCCTGTCCTGCAAGGCCGTCATCTGCTGCCGGTAGGAGGCACACCCCCATACAGGGGGGTGGGAGACACGTCACACACATATGGTGGGGGGGGGTATGTGACACGTCTCACACGGGGGGAGGGGGGGGGGGGGGGGGGGTGAGACACATCGCACACATATGGTGGGGGTGTGTGTGCAGGTAGGAGGCACAGGGGGGGGAGACACGCCCCACTCACGGGGGGAGGGGGGGGGGGGGGGGCACTGATTGGCCAGAGAGTGACGCCACAGGACGAGCAGTGTGTAGCCCTGTCTGTTAATGTGTCGCATGGATAAATACGTCACTGCAGTTTCGCGCATGCATGCTATGACGACCCGCCCACGTTGAAGAGGTACTATTCTAGATGGAAACACAACGTGCCTGGAACAAAACCAATTCGTGCCACGATAAGTCGTGGCGAGTTGAGCTGGTACTGTCGGTGGTAAAGAGGCATCTGAGGAGTCGAGTAGTCTGATGGAATCGGGGACTAACTTGATGCAGGGCCCTTTGATTTGAATGAGGGACCTGGACCTGACCTGATGGGAGATGGTGATGCGACACACACAACACACAGACGCAGAGAGAGAGAGGGAGAGAGAGCCACTCTTATAGAGTGACTGTGTTTGAGTATAGGTGACAAACATACACTCTGTCATTAAGCCACTTCCTTTTGGATGTATTTCAGAACACGGCGTCGCACCACTACGCACCTTAACCCTTTCCTCTAAGACTCTCAATGAGTAAGTTTCATTACAAATGTATCGCACATTATCACCACCTTTCCGGGAAATCTGCATAACAAAATGCTAATTTCCATCCACCACTGTTATGAGAACACTTGTTGGTTCATGGAGAGGCAGAAGGTGGGGCTCATTCTCCGTCAGGTCATTCCAACCTGCTGAAGGACAGTCGTCATTTAAAGAGCGCCAGTCGACCCCAACGCTAAGGAAGCGGGGAGAAAGAACATGGAGACGTTATAGGCTGGGATGTTACTGAAAACATTATCAAACCACTGTCAAAAGGATGCACTACAGGGACGTCCAGGGTACCTGAAGCGACCAGCGAGCTGCAATAAGACTTAAGTCATGGTATATGTGTCCATCATCATTTATTCCCATGGGTCTGCTGAATCTGTTTCCATGGCACCTTCTTTTTACCCTTACAGTTTCATAATGCGCACATGCACCTATTGTTAATCTCTGCACACACACACACACGCATGGAAGACCCTCTTCATGTAAGTGCATGTGCACGTGTGTTAGTGCGCGCCGCTGGGCCGCTGGGCCCGTGCCACTGGCCCCAGGTCAGTACACGAGGAGGAGGATGAAAGGCTGGCCTGCTGCTAAGGGGGGGTCCGTTCCATGCCTCTAGCTGCATGGAAATGTCAAAGTCATGACTCACCCACCATGTTTCTCCCCCTGACCCTGCCACACACACAAAAGTATGAGTGAGTGAGCACAACGTTATATACGTTTCAATTCATGCAGAGTGGTCTCCCTTCATAGAAGTTTACCATGCTTGACCTTATTTGGGCATCTTTCCACTCCATGCCAGCTGTGATGTTTAACAAAAGACTTTCCACTCACCCCCTTTTCGCGTGTGTGTGTGTGTGTGTGTGTGTGTGTGTGTGTGTGTGTGTGTGTGTGTGTGTGTGTGTGTGTGTGTGTGTGTGTGTGTGTGTGTGTGTGTGTGTGTGTGTGTGTGTGAAAAAGTAGGGGAGTAATTGACTCTGTCGTGCATAAAAGCCATATCCGGACGCAGGTCTCTCTGAGGCCTCTCTCTCTCTGTTCCTGGCTCGCTCTCTCTCCCTGTAACAGCATGCTGGTGTTTAATGAGCTATGGGAGCTTAGTGTTGCCCTTAATATTCAAACGCAACTGAGGTGTGTGTGTGTGTGTGTGTGTGTAGCTGCTCAATGTGCTCTTACTAATGCACTCCTCTTCATGTTTGACTAATGTTAGTGTGTGTGTGTGTTTGTGCAACGGAGGACTCTGCAGCTCTGTGTTGGGTCTCACTGTGAAGAGCTGTCATCTCCCCAGCTTTAAACGGAGAACGAGGCGGGCGAGAGACACCGAGGGAGAGGGAGGGACAGTCAACAAGAGAGAGGAAGGTTTGGGGAGAGACGGAAGGAGAGAGGCGGGGGAGTGATGGAGAAGGAGGGTGATGACGAGAGGGATCCAGGGACAGAGAAGAGAGGAAGAGTGAAGGAGAGAGAGCGACGATGACAGATTTGTGGTCAGAGACAGACAGACGTGTTCAGTCAGACATGCAACAGGCGCACACACACACACACACACCTAGGTACAACACAAATGTCATGGGGCTCATCCAGTCCTTCAACACGAGACGGAGCAGCCAAGTCTCTCTGAGGGCTTCCCCCTGCAAGGTGTGTGTGTGTGTGTAGGTGTGTGTGTGTGTGTGTGGAGACCACCCAGCCGTGTGGTCTCAGCTTGACCGAGGTCTTCACATATCCAGCAGACAGACCTGCTTTATGGCCTGTGGGCCCGGTGCCAGCCAGAGTGGTGTGCATGATGCGTGTGTGGCTGTATACCTACGGTATGTGTGTGCGTTTCTGGTACGTGTACACAATTCTGCTGAATCATGAAACGGTAGATAATTTGATTTTGGGACCGTGCTACTCCAAAGGTACAGACGGTGTGTCTGTGTGGCTCCTGACCTGTGCTCCTCTGAATCACACAGCTGAACATCAGCTCATACTGAGCGCTTTTATCACAGGGAGCGTCCAAGCTTGAAGGCCGCTCTGCATGCAGGGAGGACACACCCACCTCTGAACCCTCAGACATCACTCCTCAGGGGCTGTTGAACCTCTGCTTAACACACACACACATACATACACACACACACACACACACACACACACACACACACACACACACACACACACACACACACACACACACACACACACACACACACACACACACTAGCCATGAGGAAGTGTTTGGAGTTGCTTTCATCCTCAGTAGATAGTATCGTTGTGCAATACTGACGTGGATACATTGCTTTTCCCCAGCTTTGTTTTTTCAGACCATGAGGGGAGACATTTCAGTTTTATATAACTTTGACTACAACACACAACACAACTGACATAACACAACCGCGCACAAAACCACAAACCTGACACAACACCAGCAAACTGAAGAAACACGACAAACTGGCCTACTTTGACCAGTGTCCCCCAAGGGGTGTAACAAAGCCTCCTTGAGTTCCTCATTGTCACTGCACACACACACGCACACACGCACACACACACACACGGTTGACTGATACAGGTCAAGAGGGTGGAGTACCACAGAGACAAGCATATACACAGACAATGGCTGCCACACACGGGCATGCATAGACACCTACCATAGGCAATAGACACGCCTGCACAGTTCACACACATGCAATCTTACATGCTAAGACACTAAATCACACACAATGTACCACACACAGGCAAACCTTATGTAAGTCATCCACACAGTCACCTCTGGGGACCTTCATACACACATGTAGTGACATATACTTGTATACCTAACAGTCAAACACGGCACACACAGGCAGATGTATACACAAACACAGGCTCCACAGTGTCCTTAGCCAAGCCCTTAATCATCTAGCTGAACGGTGTTCACATCACAACAGTGTGGAGGTCTTCTTGTGTGTTTGTGTACATTTAGACTTTGGCAACCATCATCAAACCCCCAGCTCTTCCCTTCCAACAGCCCTGCTGTTTTGCTCTGCTGTCTTTTATCATTGGTCACTCTTTCTCCCCCATTTTTCTTTCTTTCTTTTGCTTTTATCACTATTTTCTTCCTGTCTTTTCTCTTTCCCTACCCTTTCTCCCTTTCTCTGTCTCTTCCCTCCTCCCTTTCCCCTTCTATCTCCCTCTCCCCCCTTGTCTCTCTCTCTCTCTCCCTCTCCTCCCCCCCCCCCCTCTCAGTGAGGGGATCACAGTAGGAGACACTAACCCCTGCTCCCTCCCCTCCAGGGTGTCTCCTCTGCAGAAGTCTGAGATCGTGGACATGGTGAAGAAGCACGTGAAGGCCATCACGCTGGCCATCGGCGACGGGGCCAACGACGTAGGCATGATCCAGACGGCCCACGTGGGTGTGGGCATCAGCGGCAACGAGGGCATGCAGGCCTGCAACTCCTCTGACTACTCCATAGCGCAGGTGGGCCCTGCTCAGCGGGGGTGGTGGACCGATGGAGGGCCCTCGGGTTCAGGCAGGGGCAGACGTGCGGAGAGGAGGAGGAGGACAGGCTGGAATCGGGTTGACCAGAGCTCCGTCTCGCAAGCTTGTAAACAGCCTTTGGGAGAAAGTCCTCAAATATTGTTGGGGCAATTAGACCCTGGATATCCTGAGGCAGCCTTTTGATTGGCTGACAGAGAACTCAGAAGCACCGGCCTCCAGAAAAACAACTACATTATATATAAGTAGAGACAACTCTAACTAATGTAATTCCATTGGTTGAGAGTATCATCACGCATACAGCTTTAGTACTTTGCCAGAAACTGAAGGTAAAAGTCTGGCTGTGTGAGATTGATTTCACGCAGGAGGTTGTTATACGTGGATGTGGCATCAGTGTTGGAAAAACCAAGCACTCACACAGTCTCACATGCTCGCCGTTGTGTGATGGCAGGAGCACTGTAAACGCACACCAAGCCTCAGCATTCATTCATATTGTTGCCGTCGCTCTGAGCACTGAGTTAAGCTAACACACATGTGGCGTCCCATGGAGAGAGCGGCGGCCAGCGAGCCGCTCCACAGCTCATAGTTGGTAGCAGCACTCTGCTAATTATTTACATGTTTTCTCGTGGGAAAGGAAGGCGAGAAGGAGGGGTAGGGGAAGGGTTGAGTTATTCAAGGCACTAACTGGAACCCGGTAGTCTGCACTTTCAGTTTGGCCTCTCGCTTAATCTATCTTTCCATCTTAAACTGTGTTGATCCCTCTTTCCCCTCCCTCCCTCCCTGCCTCCCTCTCCCTCCCACCCTCTCTCCCTCCCTGCCTCCCTCCCTCTCTTTATGTCTAACATCGCCGCCCTATGTCTTATCGTGCTCTTGGCTGATTGGCAGTTCTCCTACCTGGAGAAGCTACTATTGGTGCACGGGGCCTGGAGCTACAACCGTGTCACCAAGTGCATCCTGTACTGCTTCTATAAGAACGTGGTCCTCTACATTATAGAGGTAGGCAACACACACACACACTCTTACATTATAGAGGTTGGCAACACACACACTCTCATACGTTAACAGAGACATTTTGCAGCTGTTTGTCGACATGGTTGACAATGATGGATGAGGTTCCCCACTGGTGTCTGCTTTCTGTCTTACACACACACACACACACACACACACACACACACACACACACACACACACACACACACACACACACACACACACACACACATACTTATGAAGGGGACATTTGTCAGCTGTGCCCATCCTGTGTATGTCCCTCTCCCCGCCCACCTCTCCATCCCCCTCTGTCTGACGTTGATGATGTCAGCAGGTGCAGAACCTCATGAGACCCCAGCCCCTCTGGCTTCAGTGTGTGTGTGTGTGTGTGTCTAATGGTCCAGTCATGTGACGGGTTCCCCCAGCCTAACACCACCCGAGGTCAAAGGTAAAGGGCAGCCTCTCGTCCACTTAGTCGAGATTGCCTTTGTGTGTGTGTGTGTGTGTTTATCATTTTACCATAGGAATGTGTGTGTGCACTCTGAAAGCTCTAGAGATTCCTCCCTCGTCTATCTGACCCTGGATCAGCTGGCAGCTCCTGTCTCATGCGTCTGTTTGCCTGCGTGAGTGAAAGTGGCCCCCGGGGGTCAGTCTCCTCTAACACGCCCCTGCTTTGCTCCTGAGCCTCGCAACCCAAAGCTACTCAGACCCCTGATTTGGACAACCTGCCAGGCATCCTTGAGCAAGATGTCTGGTCTCTCCCTGGCATAGATTGAACTCACCCTGCTGTAGGGAAGACCACTAATATTACACTAATATAATAGTCAAATCACTAATATTAATCATCTTATCTTTAATAAATAAGTTTTGTGGCTGCTTATATTCAAAGTATCTTACCAAAGTGCACACATTCTTGGTATGGGAATTGAACTCCTAACCCTCGTCAATGTTAAGCAAAGCGCCACACAATTTATTACTGGACCAAGGATAAACTGAGTACAGAATCATAAAAGTAGTACTTCTATTTATTCTTATCAGTCAGTGGCCTCGCCCTCGCTCTGAACCATTCCTACCAGTTCTTCTGGCTCAGACTCTTCTGGAACGTTCCAACAATCGGTTGTGTGGGATGGGTCCCCTCGACCGCGCTCTGCTGATCTCCGTCCCCAAGGCAGTTTCTCTCCTCTATTGTCCTCCACCCCTCTCTCAACCCCTCTCTCAACCCTCTCTCCTCCCCAGCTCTGGTTCGCCTTTGTCAATGGCTTCTCGGGGCAGATCCTTTTTGAGCGATGGTGTATAGGACTCTATAATGTGGTGAGTATAACTGACGTCTCTCTCCCACTCCGTCTCTGTCTCTCTGTCATATATATACCTGTGTATATAGAGATAGACATAGATAGATATATCTACAGATGTGTGTGTGTGTGTGCGTGTGTGTCTCCACACGCAGTGGGTTGTCTCTGTTAAAGTGTGTGTGTCTACATGCAGTGGGTTGTCTCTGTTAAAGTGTGTGTGTCCACATGCAGTGGGTTGTCTATGTTAAAGTGTGTGTGTCCACAGATCTTCACGGCCCTGCCCCCATTCACCCTGGGCATTGTGGACCGGCCCTGTAGCCAGCAGAACATGCTGCGCTTCCCCCAGCTCTACCGCATCACCCAGAACGCAGAGGGCTTCAACACCAAGGTGAGCACACTCACACACACGCACACATGCAAATGCACACACAGAAGCACACACAGAAACACAGAAGCACACACACAAAGAAAGGAGCACACACACACACAGACACAGAAAACGTTTTTACACTGCCAAATATGCCCGTCTTATGCACGCCTTTTTCCCGGCCTGCTCCACGCGTTTACACTGACCAAGGTAATATACCGGCCTCAGTTCGCACCCCTCTGTCCGTAGCCCCGCCTTCTCCAGTGAACCCGCTCTGTGACAACGGGGGATATTACCCCCTCGGTTTTACACAGGCAAGACAATGAAATCGCTAGGCATGCCAAGCCGCCACCGAACCGGCTTGGCAGTGTAAAAATGCCTACAGACCAAACAAACCCACGCACATGCACGCACACACACACACACACACACACACGCACACGCACACACTTATAACCACGCACACACATATAGAATGACATTCACAATAATCCCAGCCCTGACCACAGGCCCCACTATGGCCCACCGGGTGCTGGTCCTTAGACTCTGGATTTGACTTGTCATGCCTGTTGAGTTACGTGTATGGGTTTCGATGACTGCCTGTGAGAGATGGTCGAGTGGGCAAACAAGGCTCAGGTTGTTTACATGGCAACTCATAGGGTTAGGGTTAGCCCTATGAGATTCATAAGGCTTGAATAAGGATGCCTTTCATTTTGGAGGGCCCAGGTGTCTGTGTGTGTGTGTGTGTGTGTGTGTGTGTGTGTGTGTGTGTGTGTGTGTGTGTGTGTGTGTGTGTGTGTGTGTGTGTGTGTGTGTGTGTGTGTGTGTGTGTGTGTGTGTGTGTGTGTGTGCTCAGAAGGATAGCTGTTGATGGGATGGTGGTTAAAACTGTGGTTTCTGTTTTGATTTTGACTGTTGATGGCCTCAGCTTGCAATTAACCAAACGTTCCTCTCCTCGTTTGTCTGTCTATCTCAGGTGTTTTGGGGTCACTGTATAAATGCCCTGATTCACTCAATCATTCTCTTCTGGTTCCCGCTCAAAATGTTAGAGCATGGTAAGTGTTGTTAAACTTTTTTCATTAGACTCCATTGTATCGTACAGTCTAGTTTATATTCCTGGATCTGACGCTAATGTCCGGCCCTCTAGACTCCCCCTTCAGCGACGGCCACGGGAACGACTACCTGTTTGTGGGGAACATGGTGTACACGGTGAGACACACACAAACACACACACACAAAAACACACACACACACACACACACACACACATACACAAACAGGCAGAAACAGACTGAGACACACACAAAGACAGACACAGACACACACAGAAACAGACAGAGACAGACCCACAAACACACAGAGACAGACAGAGACAGACCAACACACACACAGAGACAGATACACAGGCAGACACACAGACAGAGACAGGGAGACACACACATACACAGAAAGAGACAGACAGAGACAGACACACACACACTCGAGGGCAGTAACACACACAGTGTGTGTGTCTCTTACTCTGTGTGTGTTACTCCCATTGAGTTTGTTCTGGTATACATTGGGTCTGCCTGTTTGTTGACGTTGGCGTGTGCAGTGTGTAGACTGTCTGCCTCAGGGTACTTCAGGCGGGCCCGCGGGTCTCTAGTCGTTGAGTCGCCTCTGTCCCGCCTGCATTCGGCAGGCTTCATGAACCCAATCTGGTCAATCGGTTACTAGGCAACACTCTTGGTCCAATCAGAATACACAAACAGTATTGTGTTTATGTGCTGCTGATATGTGCTTGTGTATTCAATCCTGTCTTTCTGTTTACATAAATGTGGGAATGTTTGTGTGTTTTAAATGTGTGTTTGTAATCATAGGAGGTCCAGCAGCTTATTGAGTTTACAGGACACAATTATCTTAAAATGACCTGTTTCTGTATTTCTCCTTTAACAATCATTCTCCCTCCATCTCTCTCTCTGTTATGTGTGTGTGTGTGTGTGTGTGTGTGTGTGTGTGTGTGTGTGTGTGTGTGTGTGTGTGTGTGTGTGTAGTACGTGGTAGTTACAGTCTGTTTGAAGGCTGGGATTGAGACCACAGCCTGGACCAGGGTAAGATTCACCACACTCATTCACACCCTTTGATGGTCACTGTAATGTCTAGGTAGGGTGCTTATCAGATATTGCTTATCAGAGGCTATCAATAGCCATTCTGACCTGATTTCCAGGACACCAATTTCAGAGTTTTAAATAGGAGCTCTTTTTATGGAAGAGGTCAATATGTGGAACTCAAGAGACAATACCAACAATGTGCCCTTGAACCCTTGGCATTAATACCACCAGCATGTCATGGATTGTACTGCCTGATATTAATACTGCAGACAACAGCTGACGGCCGTCAGAGAAGCGCTGGCTACGAAAACCCTGGGAGACAAATAATTCCCAGGGAAGTATGAACTTTATTTCCAGCTGTCCAAGCAGAAGAGCGATGGGCCGCCCCGACAGATGGTTAGGTGGGATCTCCCGGGATTCCTGGCTAGCCCTCTGCCCAATGAAATAGCAGAAACAACACCGACCCCCCCTTAGACCATGTGGCATACCAGCTACCACTGTTTTAGTACACTAGCGGTCTGAGGCTGGCTGAGGGGGGGGCTGGACGCTGGGGGGTTGGTGTTGACACCCCTGTCCGCTCAGCTGTCCACACACAGTGGCCTTGGTGGTGAGGAGGCATGAGCGGGTCCTGCAGGAATTCACACCGGCTCCCCTTTCTGACGCTGGGCTCACAGATACAGATTGTGGGGGACAGTGTGTGTGTGGGGGTGGGGGGGTTGATTGTGTCACAGGGACAAGGTTGTCTATATTTGGACTTTTTTATATTTGACCTCTATCTCTTTCTCCATCTCTCTGTCTCTCTCTCTCTCTCTCTCTCTCTCTCTCTCTCTTTTGGCCCCTCTGTCTTTCTCTTCCCTCTCTCCCTCTCTTTATCCCTCTCTGTCTCTCTGTCTGTCTCTATATGTCTCTCTCTCTCTCTCTCTGTCTCTCTCCCTCTCTGTATCCCGCCCTGATTCTCTGTCTCGCTCTCTCTGTCTCTCTCTCTGTCTCTCCCATTCTGTCTCTGGCTCTCTCTTCCATCTCTCCCTCTCTGTATCCCTCTCTGTCTCTCTCTGTCTCCCTCTATCCCTCTGTCTCACCCTTTCTCTCTTTCTGTCTCTCCCTTTCTGTCTCTCTCTCTCTTCCCTCTCTCCCTCTCTGTCTCTGTTTGTCCCTGTGTCTCCCTCTATCCCTCTCTGTCTCTCTGTATCTCCCTCTCTGTCTCTCTGTGTCTCCCTCTCTCCCTCTCTGTCTCTCTCTGTGTCTCCCTCTCTGTCGCTCTGTGTGTCTCTCCCTCTCTGTCTCTCTGTGTGTCTCCCTCTCTGTCTCTCTGTGTGTGATCCTGTCTCTAGTTTTCTCACCTGGCCGTGTGGGGCAGCATGATCCTGTGGCTGGTCTTCTTCGCCGTCTACTCCACCTTTTGGCCGGCCATCCCCATCGCCCCCGACATGCGAGGCCAGGCAAGTCTCGCTCCAGAAACCACCTGTCCATCAATCTCCTCACTTTAGACCTGAATCCTACCCCCTCACTAACACGTATCCCCTGTCCAGTTCATGGAGAACCCCCCCTCACCCAAGCTTGTCTTGGTGCCTGCAGGACTCTGCACTTGGGTGTTCCATGTCGGTGTCACCCCCGGGGGGAGATTTATGCCCCACCAGCCCCTCTCTTAGTCTCTTCAGGGGCAGTCCCGCACCTGCCGTGCCGGTCACTTGAGCCCCAGGCTTTCTACGGCCTTCTGTGGAGGTGTTGAGTCAAGGAGAGGGACTGCTGTTGGTTTCCTGGGCAGAGGTCGGGGGTGGGTGTAGGGGGAGGATGGGGAGGAAGGATGGGATAAACAGGTCAGAGGCGTGTGTGTGTGTCTGTGTGCACGTGTGCGCACGCTATGGTAGTGATGAGGAAATGGGGGGAAAAAAAAACTTGCACACGCACATACACACACACAATACCAGCCCATTCATTGAATTAGTGTCAGGAGCAGGAATGTGGTGGAATAAGTGCAGCTGTTGGTCCACCAGGGAGCGGAGACATCCTCATCAGACCGCCCCACCTCCGGCCACAGCACCCACCCTGAGCTCCTGCTTCCACTCCGTCTGTATCTCTATTTTCATCTGGCCATGGGGGACAGAATGGAAAAAACTGCAGCGGGCCAGATCTGGAGTTGTGTGTGTGTGTTTTGCATAGATAAAGGACCCACTGGTGTGTGAAATGAAAGCAACATGTCTGGTTATGTCTGTGCTTGTTTGTACAGGGAGCAGAGAAGTCTTGATTTGAGGCTGGGATAAGTGTTGATTTATATTTGTGTCCCGCTCTGATGTGTATGCAGTCTCTGTGAACTGAACTGAGTTCCTGTTTGTGTCACACAGCGAGAGAGAGATGTTTATTTGACGTCTTGATTCATCGTTCCACCGATGTGTTTCCAGCTGTCACACCAAGAATTTGTAAATGGTTTCTCCGATTTAGTTTTCGGGTGGATTCCCGCGGCGTGCCTGGGGTCAGCTGTCCTGATGGCCTGCTGTCCTTCCGCCCAAGGGTACCTCCATCTTTGGCTCCACGCCAGCTCCTCCCAACCCGACTCTGATAGGATATCAGAGTTGATTTGAAAAAGCTTTAGGATGTCTGAGTCAATGACCTCCTCCTAGTCTGGGCGTGGCGGGCCGCTGTGGAGCCTCTGTAGCCCAGGGAGGAGTGTGACTGTTGAGGAGCCCGGATGCAGGACATGGTTACCCGAGGGGAGGAGGACGGCAGGAGTGGGGAGCTCTTGAGGATGACTGGCAGCCACGTTGACGGAGTAAGACTGTATAGTTGGATTAACCCACAGAGACATGCTGGGTCAGGGGTCAGGGGTCAGGGCGCTGACTCACAGCTTGGGGCCGGGGGCGTCTTGGCTGAGGGTCCTGAATGGATCGTCTTTGTTTCGGGCCCCTTGGGAGGACTCGACGTAGAGACGGTTATACGGTCTGTGACTCTCCATGTTGGAAAACTTTGGTAAAGGTTCTTTACCTTTTCTGGTCTTTCCATAAGAGGCTTTGGATTCACGTTTTGGAATAATTTTTTCAGGCAGTTTGTATTAGCTGGGTGTGGATTCCCATGGAAATGGGATGATGTGCTTCCTACATTGTTGGTTTGGCTTAAGGAAATACAAGCGCTTTATGTTGGCCTCAGCCTTGCTCCTGTGGTTAATCATATAGGATGACGATGCAATCATACAGATGTCTTGAATCTTGTTTTTGAATTGATGGAATGTTGACAACTGATAGGTATTTGAATGACTGCAAAGAAAACGAACCAGCAAGTAATCTAGCCCAAACCAGAGACTTACTTGAACGGCTGATTCATATGGGTGATAATCAACAAATCCAAAAATAACCCTCTCATAAAGGACCTGGAGGAAGGGTTAGGTCGGGGGTGTGTGTGTGTGTGTGTGTGTGTGTGTGTGTGTGTGTGTGTGTGTGTGTGTTTGTGTGTGTGTGTGCTGGGTCTGGTGTGTGTGTGTGCGTGTTGGGTCCAGTGTGTGTGCAGGCGGGCATGGTGATGCGATGCTGGTACTTCTGGCTGGGTCTGATTTGTGTGTGTGTGTGTGTGCGCAGGCGGGCATGGTGATGCGGTGCTGGTACTTCTGGCTGGGTCTGGTCCTGGTTCCGGCGGCCTGTTTACTGAAGGACTTCGCTTGGAACGCGTGAGTAACAGCCCACCCTGCCACGCAGCCAACCATAGAAGAAGACGCTCACTGATGCTAAGGTGGCCTGCAGGCCAGCGTCTGCTGAGGGCTTGGAGTGCTGGGTTATCATGAATGGTGGACGGGATCAGATTGTCTCTCCTCCAGGACGGCACGAGGAAGCACGTTCATTCTGCCTTGGCACTTTCTCAATCCCCTGCCAAGCATTGGAGCCTTATTCTTCTACACTTGTTTATAAGTTCAATGAAACATTTAGAAATTGGTCTGAATACAAGAATTTTGTCCAGTTTCCAAAATGTATATGCAGTTTCTAAACATTTGTAACAGTTTGTAGCAGAAACAGTTACAAACCGTTAGAAACTGTTACAAACTGTTTCTGCCTGCCAAGCGTTGTCATTAGTCTTCATCAGTGGTCATCAGCGTGGGGGTGTGTTGAGGTTTGTGTTAAGGGTGTGTTTGTGTGTGCAGCGGGAGGCGCACGGTGAGGAAGTCCCTCCTGGAGGAGGTGCAGGAGCTGGAGGCGCGGGCTGTGGACCCTGGGGCCGCCGTGCTGCGGGACGCCAGCGGGCGCAGGTATGTCTATCACCCCATTGCATCATGGGAGGGCGCAGGCATGCCTACCCACGCACTGCATCATGGGAGGTTTCCATCCCCTTCTCGCAGGCAATTCATATGTCTTTTATGATATATTTATTTGATTTAACCATTATACTAAAACTATGCAATAAGTGACGAAGATCAAATTTGAGAAGAATACCTAATCAAAGAAAAAAAAAGAAAGAAATGAGAGCCTCATTTTGTTTGTGTAATCAGATAATTGATCAGTTGGCCCCTCTGGGTCTCTTGTTAACATGTGAGTTCATCACAGGAGCTGCATTAATGTTCAGGTGATTCTGTGGAAAGTGGTTCCGTTCCTCGGTTGTTTGTGTGCGGTTGAACTGACCCTTGTACTGATACTATAACCACACCACTTGTGCCCCTGCACGCGTCCCCCGCAGGGACACAGTCAAGTCTGAGCTCCCCTGGGGCCCGGCCTCGGAACTCACAGAGGTAGCACCTGGGGTGACCCCTGATCTCTCAGGCTTTGGAGTGTCCCTTGTTTGGTTTCCTTTCCCCCTCCCGCTCACATTCTGGGTGGGGGGCTGGTGTTGCTCCTTTACTTTTATTAATTACATTTAATTTTTTTTATTTAATTTTATTTAATAAAAGAATGTAAGCCTGACTTGCTTTCTCTTCTCTTTACTCTTTAATATTCATTTGATCGTATCCTTCCCTTTTTCTCCTGAATGGCTTGTTCTTCCATCTTGTTTGCTTGTTTGCTGGATTTCCACAGGTGGATGAATCGGCTGTCCTGTGCAGACCTGGTGTGTAGCCTGTGTTAGCATGTAGCTAAACGTCTCTCTAGAACCCGGTTAGCCTCCCTGTGACGTGGGCCCTAGCCTCCCTGTGACGTGGGCCCTGGCTTCCCTTGTGATGTCTGTGGAGCTAGCATTAAGTAGGGTACTACACTTTGAACTACAGCGTGAGAGAAAGGGAGGGATGGGGGTCCTATCGAGTATCAAATTGTGGGTTGAGTTCTTATAAATAAAAGGGTTATAAATATCACGCTAATGTGGGTTAAATTGAGAAGACTGGTCTGGACACGCAGAAGTGAGCTCCATGCTGGTCACATGAACTCCACACTGATAGGTTGCTTCTCACAGAAGACGAATGAAGGCAAGGGAGCCGTTTGGGGAGGGCTCGCTTAACGGGGCCTTAAAGAAATCATGGATCAGTCGGCAGACAGCTGCTTAGTGTGAGGCGGACGTGCCAAGTGTGTGTCCGGATCCTAAAAGTGGCGGGGGCAGGGGATCCTGTCCTGGGCTGACCCTTGACCAGGGGGTGCGGGTGGGGGAGAAGCCATAGACCCAGAGGTCCTCTTTCCTTCGGAAAGCTTGAGAAATGGCGGGCAGAAGGCTGGCCAGTGCTGGCGCTCTGGGAGAACACATCTGTGTTTGCACTTCCTTCGCGGCTGGGAAAGAGGTTGAGGAAGGTGGAGTAGGTGGAGGACGGGGGGGTCCTCTGGGGAGGAGGTTCAAATTCATCCTCGGAGCGCCCCGAGTCGGACCGGAGCACTGCCAAGACGGAGCGCAGCGGGGGGGGACGCAGACCCCTCCATCTGGTCCTGTTCATCTTTCTCATGCTCGGCTTCCTATGGTTCACTGTCCACCCTCTCTTTTGGCCGCGCTCTGCGCTCCACAAACATCAGGGCTGTTCACCGCTTCTCTGTCTTTAGTTCCCGTCTCCCAGCGCTCCCATATTGAGAGCGTTTCCTTCTCTGGCTCCTTCCAACGCTCCACCGTGGGGAGTCTTCTGTACATACCTCCAGCCTGATAATGTCGGAGCCGTTTCCCTTGTTTCAAGGAAAGTCCCCCAGTGTTGTGGACGCCTCATTGACCCCGCTAGTGAGGCTCGGCTGAAGGGGTGAAGGTCAGAACCCCCTGGCATTGCTCTCCCTGCCGGCCTCTACTAGTGCTCACACGTCACGGCTCAGCTACGCAATTAGCACCAGTGAGCTTCATGAGAGTGGAAAGGGGAAGGCCAGGGGAAGAGCTCCGAGTTTTGTTTGTGTACCCCATTTTCGTGTGTGTGTGTGTGTGTGTGTGTGTGTGTGTGTGTGTGCGTGTGTGTGTGTGTGTGTGTGCGCTCTGGATGGAAGTCAGTTATTTTGGAGCAGAGGGGATGTGTGGTCTGAGGAACAGAACGTCCAGTCTTCTCCTGGAGCGAGGAGGAGCAGAGAGAGAGAGAGAGAGGAGGAGGAGCAGAGGGGAACTGGGGGGGGGGGGGTCTGGGTGTGAGGTGGATGAGGGAGTCCGTTCTTTATAAGACTCCCCCAGTTACCTTGAAGCTAGCCTGGGAGAAAGTGTACTCTATTGGATCTACGTGATAGTGCCCTGCTTCACAGCTCTAGGTCTAGATCTACGATAATGGGGCCCTGCAGGAGCGGGTCTCGGCCCGGCGGCTCTCTTCAGGCTTTGTGTGCTCGTTCCTTTTTCTTCCTGTCCTCCATGCTCGCTGCTTTACTGTCAATAAAGAAAATGAGACCAAACACGTTTCATAACCTAATTGGTGTAGGTCAGAGAGCAGTGGTCTTTCGTGTGTGTGTGTGTGTGTGTGTGTGTGTGTGTGTGTGTGTGTGTGTGTGTGTGTGTGTGTGTGTGCGTGTGTGCGTGTGTGCGTGCGTGCGTGCGTGCGTGCGTGCGTGCGTGCGTGCGTGCGTGTGGGTGTGTGTGTGTGTTGAAGACAGGCCTCTGTCAATCCATCTCTCTGATTGACAGGTGGAGTGATTGATCTCTGCTGTTTTCCTCCCCAGTCTAAACGAACGGGCCCATCTACTGACAAGAGTCTTTAGGAAGACGCCCTCCAGCGTGGGCCGTTCCAACTCGGTGCAGCAGACCGTGACACGTGAGTGTGCCTTCTCCCATTACGTGTGTGTGTTGTTTTCTACTAGTAGGATTTGCTTACTTGCAGAATGAGACATCCCCCCAAACCAGCTCATGCTGCATCAAGAGATCATTGTCTTTAGCGATCGCTTCAGCTAAACGTTCTTCCTCATGCTTCAACCAACCCAAGTATTCCTTGCTACTAAGCTAGCAAGCTAACTTAATGGCTGTAATTATTCAGAACCGATACTCACAAATATTTGTACCAGTATTTGACAAATACATTATTTGAATCCTGAATCTTGTATTAAACAACTGTTTGAAGTGATACCTTTCTCGCGCTCGCTTGCTCTCTCTCTCTCTCTCTCTCTCTCTCTCTCTCTCCCAGACGGCTATGCATTCTCTCAGGAGGAGCACGGAGTGGTGTCCCAGACGCAGGTGGTGCGCTCCTACGACACCACCCGCCAGCGCCCCAGCGTCTAGCCCCTCCCGCCCCAAACCTCCCCCACCCTCCACCTCTTCATCATCCAGAACCACCGCGTGGGATCGCCGTAGCAACAGTTGCCAGGGCGACAGTAGAGGAGACAGCAGACTCGTTGGATCCGTTGGCCCCCTGTCTTCCAGTGGGTCGGTGCCAGGTCCGCTGCTGTTGCCTCGCTTGGACTATGACCCGTCAACCCCCCCTCCCGTGCCCCTTGGCTCCCCCTTGCCGCCAAGGTCAGTGGCCAGGCTCTGTGGACTGTCTCAGAGACCTCCAGGGCTGACTGTAGAGAACGAGAGCGACCCACTGGACGGGAGCGGTCAGCCTCCAGAACCTCCCCTCCTCCCACCCACCAGACTGGAGCGGTCAGCCTCCGGACCCCCACCCACCCACCCACCGGACGTGAGCGTTAGCCTCCGGACCCTCCCCTGTATCCGCGTAGCCCACCGGCCGGCGTCGGACTCTGCTTCAGTGTGCAACGTCAGTGTGGGCGTTCCTAATGTTCTCGGTATCTGCCTGTGCATGTGTGTGTCTGCACGCGTTGTGTTCCTCCTGTGCGTCAGTAAGTGCGTGTGCTCATCTGAGTGTGTATGTAGCAGTGCATTGAATGACATTGTATGAATGATGACTATTGGGGATGTGTGTGTGTGTGTGTGTGTGTGTGTGTGTGTGTGTGTGTGTGTGTGTGTGTGTGTGCGTGTGTGAACGTGCTTCCTTAGAGCTAGCTTTGACTACCTTTTCTCTCTCTCTCGCTCGCTGGGCTTGAAGGCGGGAGCAGGGGAATAAGCAGGAGAGAGGAGGTAGTCTTAGCCAGTCTGTCATCACATGCCCATGAAGGAGGCAAGGGACCTAAAGTAAACAACACACACATACACTCGCACAGAAGCCAATAAGGAATTCCACACAGAGGGATGGAGGAACCCCCCCCCCCACACACACACACACACACACACACACACACACACACACACACACACACACACACACACACACACACACAGTCATCTTGTTGCGCTGTGTAAAATCCTCCTCTTCCTTTATTTATCTCTTTTAATTGATTCCTGCACGGCTGTGCACCAGGTCTGGCCTGGGGAGAACGCCGCGGGCCTTTGGGGGCAACAGCCTGCTTTCAAACATCCATCTTTTGAACATCCATCCTTTAGTCCAACTGGAGTTTCTCTTTTTTTATGAAATAAAGTCGTATAAATAAAGACATGTTTTTTTCTTCTATTTTAATTAATGGCTGTATTTGTTTTAATGTATTTTTTACTCAATTGTGGAGATATACTAGAGGGAATATTTTACTTGAACTTAGTGCTACTTAGGAATATGAATAATCCTATAATAACTGAGATGTTGAATCCTGTGAGTTGCATACTTGTGTCTGTCGTCCGTCTGTCGTCTACTGGACGCCGCGGCTCCACAGTGCAGGATTGTTCCACTGCAAGATGCACAGGGGTGAGGCATGTCCACCCCAACCTAACCATTAAACCTAATCAATCCATCTGCCGCTGTGTTTCGTCTTTGCCTCTCAGCCATCACTGTAGCCATGTTGTTAGCGCAACACAAGTCATCAATTGACAATCAAACTTTATCCATGTTCTGCTTTTTATGGAAACCTGGAATACAAAGGACTTGACAAGGGATCCAACAGGAAACGAGATGAGTTCAAAGTGGCAGTAGAAAATATGGACCTTCATGGAGACACACCCATATACATAGGGTGTAGAAAACAGCCACGTTCAGAACTCTTAGCAATTACACAAAAAAAAACATTGGTTCGGTCTGGGGGTGTGGGGGGCTCCGTACCGTCTGGGGCCCCCGGCTCCCAGCAGTCCCACCCAGCTGATCCCCAGTCCCACCCAGTTGATTTCCAGTCCCCCCCAGCTGATCCCCAGTCCCACCCAGTTGATTTCCAGTCCCACCCAGTTGATTTCCAGTCCCCCCCAGTTGATCCCCAGTCCCACCCAGTTGATCCCCCAGTCCCCCCACTCCCACCCAGCTGATCCCACACAGTTGATCCCCCAGTCCCACCCAGCTGATCCCCCAGTCCACCCAGTAGATCCCCAGTCCCACCCAGCTGATCCCCCAGTACCCCCAGTTGATCCCCAGTCCCCCTCACCTCCCTGGGTGTCATCCCTGGTCTGCAGGGCCCGTCGGAGCAGGGCAGGCCTGGTGCAGCCATCAGCGTCCCACTGGTTTCCGATGCCCCCCCCACCCCCCTCTCTGTTGCCCCCTCCAAAGCGCTGCGCGCCAGCTTGTTGTTTTGGAGGCGTCTTGTAAGTTGATGCGTTCCCATTGTTGGTGTAATTAGGCCTTCAGTCAGCATGTACGAGGTTGTGTGTGTGTGTTTGTATGTGTTCAGAAGAGGGTTAAGCATGGACTTGCAGCCTGCTCTCAACTCCAGGTCTCCAGGTCTGTGCCTCTGGTCTCCAGGTCTGTGTCTCTGTTCTCTAGGTCTGTGTCTCTGGTCTCCAGGTCAGTGTCTCTGGTCTCCAGGTCTGTGTCTCTGGTCTCCAGGTCTGTGTCTCTGTTCTCTAGGTCCGTGTCTCTGGTCTCCAGGTCTGTGTCTCTGTTCTCTAGGTCTGTGTCTCTGGTCTCCAGGTCAGTGTCTCTGGTCTCCAGGTCTGTGTCTCTGGTCTCCAGGTCTGTGTCTCTGTTCTCTAGGTCTGTGTCTCTGGTCTCCAGGTCTGCGTCTCTGGTCTCCAGGTCTGTGTCTCTGGTCTTCAGGTCTCCAGGTCTGTGTCTCTGTTCTCCAGGTCTGTGTCTCTGGTCTCCAGGTCTCCAAGTCTGTGTCTCTGGTCTCCAAGTCTGTGTCTCTGTTCTCCAGGTCTGTGTCTCTGGTCTCCAGGTCTGTGTCTCTGGTCTCCAGGTCTGTGTCTCTGGTCTCACCGTGAAACAGGAGGTCAATAAGTGAAGTGGACCCGCACATCAAATAAAAACTCTTCTGTAATGTTTTATACTTCTTTATTGTTTCAGGATTCATATGAAAAATGGCAATAAAATACCTGGGATCCCTCGAGGACAGAATCACATTTTGACCTCAAATAATTCTCCATTTTATATTTGTTTGACAAAGAAATGTATATTACAATTTGCTGGCTGTTAAAAGGAAGGAGAAGGCACAACGGACATATTTATTTCTGAGCTGTAAGCCATCATACTGTAAGTGTAATGGCCCGGTACATTCCTGAAGCTCAGTTACCAGCAGACCGCCACAGATGCAACGGTAAAACCACCACAAAATGCTCCCAAACATTCAAAAAAGACACAAGATTAACAGGCCGATACCTAGGCATCTTTCAGTGTCGTTTTTAAGATAATCGCTGATTTAAGCTGGAAATGACTGATCCAAAATGGCCTCCGGTACCATGCCAGCGATCAGTCCTTTCCCACAAGCCCCTCGCATGAGGAACAACTGAAGGGAGACAGTTGGCAAATGTTGAACGGCATAATTCAATTTGCAATCTTCCGAGGGCTGTCAGTCAGATACACAGGAAAATGCTCTTTCTTTCCATTCATGTGTTGCTTGCTCTATCGCTGTCTCTCTCTCTCTCTCTCTCTCTCTCTCTCTCTGTCTCTCTCTCTCTCTCTCTCTCCACACTCTCTCCCCAAACACTCTCACACCTCAAATGTACATTTACTGCCAGCCTTATGAGAGTATGTTTTCATTCCATGGTTTCTCTTAAGTGTAAGTGTCTGTGTGTGTGTGTGTGTGTGTGCATTCATGATTGGGGTAGCAGTAGTTAAGGTGAGGTGTGTGTGTGTGTGTGTGTGTGTGTGTGTGTGTGTGTGTGTGTGTGTGTGTGTGTAGAAGGAGGCAGTTCTGTCACACTCTCCTGCCCTGTTCACTTCATTAGTTAGAACGGCTCCACAGGGAGAGGAGACGGACTTTACCATCACACCAGCTGTGTTACTCATTCACACTCGCACGCACGCACACACACACACACACACACACACACACAAGTTGTTCCACACTCACATGTACAGTACACACAAACACACACCCTGATACATCGCACCTAGAGCCCATCCAATAGAGTGTGATGCATTCCCCATTCATTCATAACGCAGATGTGCGCGTAGGACACACAGTGTGTGTGTGATCTCTCTCTCTCCCCCCGTATCCCCTCATTGTACGGCGGGCCCACCATTAGTCATCTCTGTGTCTACACACATTGGCTCACATATTTCATCTTTCCATTTTCTGTCTTTCTCCCGCACTACACATTTATACACACACAAACTCACAAACAAGCGTTCCAACGCAGAGACGCATACATGCGCACGCATACACAAAACCACACACATACACACATTCACACACACAGGGTCTGTACTGGGTTTAAGGGGGTAATAAGATGTGTAGTGTTACCCATCTGCGCTGCCCAGCAGGCCATAGCAGTGTCTTTGTGTATTAGACAGCCACATTATACACGCATCCTGCACCACAAGCACTGGGCACACACACACACACACACACACACACACACACACACACATACACACACACACACACCAAAACACACACACACACACACACAGCGTTTTCAGAGTCCTTCATGTGAGCCTGACTGCACACTACTCCTGTCCGCCCCCCCTACAGGCCGGGCCTCGTCCTCCACCTCCTCCACAACCACAAGGTCTCTGGCCTGGCCGGGGCGTCCCGTGTAGAGGCTCACTGAGTCCGAGGTGGCCCCGCTCACACCGTCACCGCAGGGTGCTTGAGCTGCTCGCCTGCCATGCTCGCCACGCTGGTGGGTGCGGGGAAGGGGGACTGCAGCTGGCGGTAGACCCCCTGGTGGCTGGGGTCCATGTAGGCGGTGCCCGGGGACATGGCGTGGTGGGCATAGCCGATGTACTGCGGGTGGAGGAACTGTCCCTGGTGGGGCATGATCTGGGTGGCCTGCTGGCAGTTGAGCACCGAGAAGTTGGTGGGCATGTTGACGAAGACGCTGCCGTCCCCCGGGACGCAGCAGGACGCCTGGGCGTGCATCATCTGCTGGGGGGCAGGCCGGGGGGCCGCCGCTGGGGCAGAGGAGCTGGAGGAGGTGGCGGTGCTGGACTGGCGGGAGGAGGAGCCCCTGGAGGTGCCCACGCTGGCCATCATGGGGATGGTCTCCAGGAGACGGCCCCCGCCCCCTGCCCCCCCCGACAGCTCCTGCTTGGGGCGGAGACAGCGGCAGCAGCACACGGCGACCACGGAGCCCACCAGCACAAAGGCCACGAACACAGAGCCAACAATGAGGAAGGGCACGTAGATGGGCACTGTGGGGGGAGGGGGGGAGAGAGAGTGAGAGTGAGGGGGGTTTGAGCATTAGAATGATGGAATTCAACCCCAAATGTTTATTTCGCCACATGAGGCAGCGGTAAGATTCACAGAGAGCTTCATGTTCCACAACAGGAGCACATCGACGCTCTCGTTTTGCTTCCTTGTATGTTGGGTTTCTTTTGGACTTGGAACGCCCTCTCGCACGCCCCCGCCCCACCAGGCGATGGGCCGCGTCATGTTTCTGAATAAGTGTGTGTGTGGGGGGGGGGGGGGGTACGAGAGAGAGAGAGAGAGAGAGAGAGAGAGAGAGAGAGAGGAGAACAAAGAGAGGTGAGCTGAGATCGACTCCCTTGAGCCGGGGTCTCTCATTAGCAGTTATTAACTTTGTTTTCATCTACTCTAATCCCGCTTCCAGCTGGGAAGCTTTTCACACACACACACACACACACACACACACACACACACACACACACACACACACACACACACACACACACACAAATACGCACACCCATTGTGTGTGTGTTGTTCTTCTTAAGCCCCACTGCCAACACAAATATCGACCCCTTTATTTGCCTTATTACTGTACCTTAACATGCTAGTGTTCAGAGTGACGTTTATTCATGTTCAGATAAGGGGATTTCTGTTCCCTAGACTGCATAAAGGCTCTCTCTCTCTCTCTCTCGCCCTCTCTCTCCCTCTCTTTTTCACCTGTCTGAAACACTCCAGAGTGAACAGAGTGAGCTTGTTCCAACCACAGTCATGTGTGCAGATTCATTCTGCTACTCTCCTCACATCTCTCCTCGCATTAATGATGGTCTCGTTCTTCTGAAGAACTTTAAAGCTGAGAAGAACACATCAGCTCGATTTTAGCCTCCGCCATAAAGAAAGCAGGCATGCCTGTTTCAGAGGTGCTTTCAGAGTCTTGAATATGGGTTGAAGTTCACACTGTGAACGTTCTGGAAGGTTTTTTGTTGGCAGCGAGCGGGTGAGAGGCGTGATGAGGTCATCATCGAGGTGTTACCACACTCTGTAACTTAAGGCAGAAAAACAGAGAAAAGACAAAGACACACACACCCACCCAGCCTGCAGGGACACAATAAAAGCACATGTTATATTAGAAGTGATTTGTTCAGATTTATTGTTCCTGAGGAGTAGCTATGTTTCCAGTGGGAGTGCACCGCGGCGGCGCTAACGTAACACTACACCCTCAGAGAGGTGGCAACTGGCCCGCTGCCTCCCCTCACACCCGCTTTGATATCGGCCCAGCGCGGGGTCTCCTGAGACCCCCCCTGCGGCGCACATCAAATGTAGCCCATAATCCCCCCTGCCACTGGAGCCAGGACCCCTGTGCTGAGCGCTGGAGTTCATCTGGTCTAGGGGACGGGGGACGGGGGACGGGGGACGGGGGGCGTGACCCAGTTGGTTTTCCAAGGAAGGCGGTTCAGTAAGCGGAGGAGAGCGGTGATGCCCTGGCCCCCAGCTCCCGCCACAGGGGAGCTGTTGACCCTGGGGGTTTCAATAGGAGAGTTCAGGTAGAAGTTACGGACTGCTCTCTGCTCCCTGCTCTCTGCTCTCTGCTCTCCTCTCTGCTCCCTGCTCTCTGCTCTCTGCTCTCCTCTCTGCTCCCTGCTGAACTCTTTCTCCTCTCTCTTCTCTCTTCTCTCTCCCCTCTCCCCTCTCTCCTCTCTCATCTCTCCTCTCTGCTCTCTGCTCCCTGGTCCTATAAAGGCAGTGTAACGCCTCCTCTTGGTGTAGACATAGGAGAATGTTTGTCCAAAAAGACGACCTGTCCGTCTTTCTGTCCATCTATCAATCTGACTTTCTGTCCCTCTGTCCGTCTGTCAGCATGTCCTCCACATAGATGTAGAGGTCTGTATGGAGGGAGAAGTGGCTGTATTGTTCTCCGTCACTCCTCTCCACCTGTTGCTGCCAGACTGAGCTGTGGCAGCTGTATGGACCTAACACACACACACACACACACAAACACACACACACACACACACACGCACACACACACACACACACACACACACACACACACACACACACACACACACAGCCCTCGTTGTGGGGACCCCTCCCCACACACACACACAGTTAGCCCCTGTTGTGGGGACCTCTGTCCACACACACACACACAGACAGCCCTCGTTGTGGGGACCTCTGTCCACACACACACACACAGTCAGCCCTCGTTTTGGCAACCTCTCTCCACACACACAGTCAGCCCTCGTTGTGGAGACCTCTCCCCCCACACACACACAGTCAGCCCTCGTTGTGGAGACCTCTCCCCCCACACACACACAGTCAGCCCTCGTTGTGGGGACCTCTCCCCACATTCACACAGTCAGCCCTCATTGCGGGGACCTGTGCCCACACACACACACACACACAGTCAGCCCTCGTTGTGGGGACCTCTCTACACACACAGTCAGCCCTCGTGATGGTCTCCCCCCACACACAGACAGTCAGCACTCATTGTGGGGACCTCTCTCCACACACACAGTCAGCCCTCGTTATGGGGACCTCTCCCCACACACATAGTCAGCCCTCGTTATGGGGAACACTCTCCCCAGGGCCTGTTCTCCTGTTCCTTCCTTCACATGTTTCTTTTCATCTGGCACGTTGATAATTTGTTGGGTCTAGCCCCGCCCTCCGCTGCCTTCACTCTGTCATTAATTGGCCACCAAGTGGAAGGAAAACCAATGAGGGGCATCAAATTGGGGGCCTTCATGACAAAATACCCTCCTTATTCTCTGGGACCAACGGAGCCAAAACAGAGCTGGTTTTAAGCTCTTTCGGCTGAAGTCCACAGTTTGGTAATCTATACCGCTCTTCCTCGGGTGAGGAGGGACGATGGTTTGAACAATTGACCAATTATTGGTTTTGGAAGGAAGTCTTTAAAGACACAATAACTTCTGGGGGCCGGCAGAGGACCTGTCGGGTCCTATGAGGTCTTTCTAAATCTGTCCTACAATGTGACACTCATTAGATACATTTGAGGCCTCTTCAAGGATTTATAGGCCCAATAATCTAGCCAGCAAAACCACAATGGTATAAACCAGGTCATCCATAATCCACTGCAATGGAGTCTAAATAAGTACCTAGAGCAGCAGACACATTGCACCGGAAACCAAACCGCCGAGAATGTAAATAGGCCAACTACAGAAGACTGAGACTCAAAGGTTTGCCTTTTACGGAACCAGACGCCACTCACACAGAGCCTGCGTGAGGTTTTCGTTGAAAGCTGGTCTTAGGGTCAATCCCCTGGAAGGCAGAGGGGATTACAGTAGCCTCCTTTACTGGATGGGGACGGGGACCCACAAGTCTAGGAAATGATAGGCCTACATAACGCCTTTTGCTTTACGCACAGAGCGCTGTCGGCGCCGTCCCGAGTCGGTGGATCCGGTCAGGTCCAACCTGATCCTCGTGGGGACAGGGCGGTGCGCTCCACGAGGTCCGCATGTGTTCAGCTAGAACAAACACAGTTTTTTTTAACTTCGCACGGCACAATTTGCCATTTGTGAGTGATTGGGGCAGTTAAGTTTCTGAGGGGTGTCTCCTGTCTCCTGTGCAGCTGTCGCTCGCCGGACAAACGAGAGAGCAGAATAAAACTCCTAGAAAGACAACCCTTACATCACACTTATCGCATTCAATTCCTTTTTTGTGTTTCGTAAATTCAATAAAATCTATAATCCCTTTTTCTTGTTTACCAAATTATAGAAAGGTCCAACAATTGGATGACCCAACTATTGAATTTAATGTTGCATAACGCATTAGGGTAAATCCCTTAAGCAGACGTGTATCAGAGGCTCACTTGGCACATCGTGTGCGTAATACAGTTTGAGCAAAGCTTTTCTGATGACATTTGGACTTTTATCTCCTTCCATAAGGACTCTAAACACGCTACACGTTCCCCGTCGCCCTCCACCACCGCCGTCCCCACAGAGCCCCTGGTGCCGCGTTACCTGCCCCGCCGTCGCTCCTTTCCGCGCCCCCGCCGCCGGGCTCCGGCTCCGGCCGGTCGTTGTCGCACGTGCCCTGGTCCAGTCGCGCGTCCGTGCTCGCGCAGCAGTAGCGCAGCTCGCACTTCCCGCAGCAGATGATGGCGTCCTCGCTGTCGATCTTCTCGGGGCACTGGAAGCCGTCCCTCCAGGCGCCCTGCGCGTCGTGCCAGCCGTGGCAGTACTCCCCGCTGGCCTGCACATCCAGGACCACCAGCAGCAGGGTCACCGCCGCGGAGACGGACATGGGGACAGCGCCCCGCATCCCGGCGCGCTCCTCCTGACCGCACACACGCACACAGCTGGTGGAAACTCTTCTCTATGTCCGCCCAGAGCAGTGACGGGACGGACGGGCGGCGGGACGCAGGGGACGGGACGGGGTCGATGAATGGATGGAGTCAGACCGCCTGGAAGCGCTCATTTGTGAGGCGAGTTCCCCCTGCGTAATTCGATCGTCTTAATCCAATTTCCGAACGACTCCTTCCGCCTAACAAAATAAATATCCAGATGTATGCATACCGATCCAGAAAACACATGGAGCAGAGTTCTCCAGTAGATGAACTAGGGAGGAGAACGCAGAGCGCGTAGTAAATCCACTATGGTCCGTCCCGTCGGTGGGGGTCTGCTGAGAGCTTCTCCTTCCTCCAGAGGTTCAGCCGAGCAGTGGCGATGCTCTCCCAAGTCAGCCCTCCTGTCCCCGGAGCTCCGAGTCTACTGCGCTCAGATCCCTTTCTAAACTTTAACGGCCTTGTCGGCATTGCGGGAGCAAAACAGAATCAGCAGACGATGCCTTTGCGGATCTGGTCTAAAAGTGAGTTTGTGGCGCCAGCTTCGCCGTGCGTCAAAGAGCCGTGTGACATGTCCTACCTCCTGCACCTCGCCATAATGAGGAGCCTAGGTGCCACTCAGTCCATCTAGGGTGGGCAGGGCGATGGCTCGAACACAGAGGATCGACAGCCCCCCGTTTTAAATCTCGCGAGGCTCTCGTAATCCTGAGAGATAAACAATAATTAGCATTTCTCCTCCAGGGGAAAACAAACCGGTCTGTACGACCTCTGCCGCCCCTACGAGACCACTCCACCGTCCAGGGGAATTTCTTAAAAAATACAAATAAACTACTTTAAACCCTATGGCGCCATCGAGTGGTGAGGATATGCATTGCATACTTTCGTTTGTTTTCCCACAATGCCCTCTGTCAGGAGGCGTCCTTAGTAACAACCTATGGCGACCGCGCAGGAAGTGGCGCGCAGATCAACTGTTGAATGAGTATATCCTGACGTTGTTATCCGTCCTGTGAAGCGCCTGACCTCCTCTTCTATTATCAATGCATTATATTTACAGTTGTCATCGCACAACACAGAGGAGCGGCACAGGACGGCTCGGTGCTCATCACGCCTTTCCATCGGGACTGACCGTGAGGTAAACTATGGAGTGCTTTCTAGCTATGTGATGTTGTGGCGCATCATATCGAGCTTGCTGTGGCGGAAAACACGTCAACTTTTATGAAGATTTAATTTGTGCAGAGGAGTTTAAGAAGGGCGATATCCCTCTGTCATTAGATATCGTCATGAAGTCTGGACGCCTGCAGCCCAGCCACGGGAAGAGGTCTGCCCGGCCCAAGAAGGCCGCCGCGCGTAGGGATTGGGTTGTGAGTGTTAGTTACAGCATCAGAACCACTTACACTAACTACTTACACATGGGGATGATAGTGAACCTGCCTGTCCTTTATCGTTGTTGTTGCAGAGCACCGTCAACGACCTCTCTGTGCACAAGTCGACGCCAGCCGAACTGGTGAGAAGATGCACGGACAGTGTTTATTACTAGTTCACTCCACGCACATACTTATACCTAGCCCTGTGTGTGTGTGTGTGTGTGTGTGTGTGTGTTTTTATGTGTCTAGGTCAACCGCCATGAGATCCACAAGTCCCACAACGCTGCGGTGGCCAAGTGGGAGCTGAAGGAGAAGAGTGTCAGGAGGTGCCACAGGGTCCTGGGGACCCCCTCCCCCATGGACCAGGCCAGCCTCAGCATCATCCGGGAGGTGGGGGGTCTCCTGGCTCACACCATATCACGTTTGGTCATGAAACAAAGCATGGGCTCATTTTTTATCATTATTTTGTTTATTATAAATGGAATGCATTTAAGAGCTTTATAGTGTGTGGCTCACATTCACTCATTCATACACCCATTTAAACACCCATCCACCCATTCGTACATACACCCATTCATACACACATTCAGTAAGCGTGAGGGTCTTAATCAGGGACACCCTGACCCTCAGCCAGGGGGGGACGGGGAGACCCCCGCTCTACCTGCTGAGCCGCGGTCTCTAGTCTGAGCTGGTTTGGGTTCACCATGTCAGCAGGTCTTTACCTTGGGGACTGACAGTATGATAAACATGTTGTTCATGTCCATGTGGTGAGGTATGTCTGAGGTGTCATCAGTGTTCTGTTCTGCAGGTGTTCTCTGACCAGCTCTTGCTCCAGGATGTGTTGGCTCGCTCAGACAGAGCAATGGCTGTGGTCAAGGACCTGTTCGGAGATGCCCCGCGCAGACAGACAGGTAGATACTGATTGTATCCAGACAGACAGACAGAGAGGTAGATACTGACTGTATCCAGACAGACAGACAGACAGACAGACAGACAGACAGACAGACAGACAGACAGACAGACAGACAGACAGACAGACACTGACTGGATCCACACAGATAGACAGACAGGTAGACACTGACTGTATCCACACAGATACAGACAGATACTGACTGTATCCACACAGACAGATAGACAGACAGACAGGTAGATACTGACTGTATTCACACAGACAGACAGACACACCGGTATATACTGACTGTATAACTCAGAAAGACAGATATAGAGGTATATACAGACTGTATAACAAAGACAGACAGACAGATACTGACTCTGTATCCACACAGACTGACAGACACACAGGTATATACTGACTGTATAACTCAGAAAGACAGACACAGAGGTATATACTGACTGTATAACACAGACAGACATGTAAATGCTCACTGTATCCACATAGACAGTTAGATACTGATTGTTTCCACACAGACAGACAGATAGACAGATACTGACTGTAGCCACACAGACAGACAGACAGACAGACACAGGTATATACTAGCTGTATAACACAAAATGACAGACAGACACACAGGTATACTGACTGCATAACACACACACAGGTAGACACTGTCTGTATCCACACAGACAAAGACAGATACTGACTGTATCCACACAGACAGGTATATACTGACTGTATCCACACAGCCAGACAGACACACAGGTATATACTGACTGTAAAACTCAGACAGATAGACACAGAGGCATATACTGACTGTATAACACAGACAGGTAGATACTGACTGTATCCACATAGACAGACACGGGTATATACTAGCTGTATAACACAAAAAGATAGACAGACACACAGGTATACTGATTGTATAATAAAGACAGACACTTCCAGACACCACCTCCTCTGCCGCCTATATCAAAAATGGACTCCTAAAAATATTAACAGGCTTGTCATTTGTTAATAAACTCCTCCTATTTCCCTTTTCTGGTGACCATCATTCAGAATATTGTGTCTGTTTACCCACCTTTATCTGTAATAGCACCAGTGCTACAGTGCAGTTTCATTGAAACTTTGCACAGTGAACAAACCACGTTATTAGTGTGTTTTCACTGGACCTTAAGGCGTGTTTCCAGTGAGAACATTCACACCAGCACTGCATACAGCCGCTGTATATCTGCCAGGACAGCTCCAAACCTTAATTACCACCCATGGTATGGGGGGGGGCTGGGGCTTTCTATAGAGTGGCGAAGTCTATACTCTATAGACTTCCTATAGAGTACCGGAGTCCCATTTGCTCCGGTAAAGCCCATGGGACCTGTGAGATCGAAAAATATGGGTGGGTTTCAATGGAGAGAAAATAATTATCTTCTGGTCCCAGTCTTTATATGCCCCGGATTACACATATGTTGTTTGTGGATTTCAATGATATTTTTCATGTCAATAGTTTGACCGTTTATTGTGCAATTGTTCCGTTAAAGGCTGTACAGAAAACACAATGAGAAAGGCTACACGTCTCGTATGTGACGTCACGCTCCTTGCGACTGCCGTGGACAAGACAGACAATCTCCCCATCGGCATAACTGAAACTCTCCACATGCCCCGACTTATAATGGTTTTCACCTCTTCTGATGCTTTTATCCTCCCCTTGGAAAAATGCTGTGAAGTGGAGCAGAGAGATCGACGTGAGCTCCAAGTGCGGGTGGTGACGTATATCATTCGCGTCGAGAGCAGCGAAGAGCTGTACTTCACAAAGCGGCCTCACACAAAACCTAACATTATCAAACGTCGTGAAATTTTTTAGTTTTCTTTGCTTGAAAAATTATCATTTTAATCCACAAACAACATATGTGTAATCCAGGGCATATAAAGACTGGGCCCAGAATATAGTTACTTTCTCTCCATTGAAACCCATTCATATTTTTCGAAGTCCCATGGGTTCTACCGGAAGGGGCGTGACTTCGTCACTGTATAGGGGTTTGGCATGTCCCATTGAAATGAGAAGACCTGTTTTTTAATGAGGTGGCTCTGGAAAGGAGCATGGTGCTGCAGCCCCTTTAGAAGATGTTTGGGTCCAACCCTCATGCTTTATTTAGGTATTATTATATTATTTGTTTTTACCTGGCCCTGATGCAACCTAACCCTGCTGCAGATATAGAAGTGTGTCTCACCAGTTTGTCCTATATATGATAAAGATATAGAAGTGTGTTCTCATTAGTGTGTCCTGTATATGATGCAGTTATAGAAGTGTGTTCTCACCAGTGTGTCCTGTATATGAGGACATATAGAAGTGTCTTCTCACCAGTGTGTCCTGTATATGAGGACGTATAGAAGTGTGTTCTCACCAGTGTGTCCTCTATATGACCGCTTGCAGGACACCCCAAGGTGACGATGGCTCCGGACTGTGATTCTGACTCTGAGCTGCCGGTGGTCCGGAGAGCCGACCCCCCCACCCAGCTGTCTCTCCTCAGCCACTCAACAATGAATCAGCAGGTGTGTGTGTGTGTGTCTGTGTGTGTGTCTGTGTCTGTGTGTGTGTGTGTTCTAGGGAGGAGGGGGGCTTGTTATCCCCATGGTGATGACCCTCTGCATCGCTGTGATACTCTTTTGGTATCATCGTAGTGTGTGAGCGTCCAATTGGTGTGACGGCAGAACGTACTAAAACAGTCTCACAAGGAGAACGTTAGGGTAGGGGAATGCTCACCAACTGGTTGGTGGAGACTTGAGAAAACATAGAATCTTAGTCCCGGTGGCTCTAAATGATGTTCCTATTTCAGTATGGTGATATAACGCCTTATATTACTATGGTGAGGATTGAATAAGACATATTACCACATGATGAACAGAAAACGATCTTCCCCTTTAACATACCTTTTACAACTATACTGAAGTATGCTTTGTCTCCATGTATTTCTCTGTGATTTGTTTAGTATTGCGTTCACCAGATGAAGTAGAGCTTTTTGTTTTTGCTCCATTCCATCTGCAGGCTCTTAATGATCTGGAAGAGTCTGAGGGAGAGCACCGCGAAGAGAAGCCGCCTCCCGCTGCCATCGCTGGTCCAAGACCCAGGTGATGAGTCAGAGGTCTTCCTCAACCAGGGGGTCTGTGTTGAGGGGTAGTCATTGTGTGGTCTTACACTGGGTATTAGGGTGGTGTCAAAGACTGACCGCTGGTCTGAGGGTGGTGTTAAAGACTGACCCCTAGTCTGAGGGTCTATGGGTGGTGTTAAAGGTCCCATGGCATTCTACTTTATGGATGCTTTAATATAGGTATTAGTGGGCCCCTAACACAGTATTTAAAGACGTTCCCGAAATTCAGCCGTGGTGCAGAATTACAGCCACTACGAGCCAGTCGCACATTGAGCTTTCCCCATACGCGCCGTTTCGGTGTCTGTAGCTTTAATGGAAATGAGGAGGAGAGAGGCGGTTCAAGAAGGAGGCTGGGGGTGTGGCCCTGAGCAGCTTTTGGCCACGGTACCATGCGCTCTGTTTACAGTGAATGTATCGCAATGGCGAGGCGCACACAGCCTTTGGCTGTGTTCTGTAAATATTCTAGAACAATCCGGGTGGTCTGGCGGGACTCCTGGAGCTCTATATCTAAATAATATCATATTATGCATAAATATCTGCATGATATAATACATATTATCATGGCCAAAAGCTGTGTGCGCCTCCAGACGATATAATGAATCTCGAACGATTGCGTCGGATTCTCTGACGTCTCTGGTTCTTCCACTTCCACTTCCACATCAATCTGAAGTAGACTGAACAACGACATGGAGGAGAAAGGCATTGTAGCCCGCGATTGTCTCCCGCCGGAGCCCCGCTGCCCACTGACGAGATACCACCGCCTCGGAAGCGGGCAGCTTGCCTCGCGGCGATGGTGCCTCGCTGTTCATGTACTTCAGGGAGTCAAAGACAAAGTTCCTTTCCCCCCAATTCCTTCTCATCCATTGGCTGAGATAACCCCCACTACGAGTCTCATTGTGGAAATACCAGAGACATCAGAGAACCCGATGTTTTATGCGCCATAATAACAACAGAGGAACGGTTATCCAAATAACAAAGAAGTTTACAACAGTCGTAGCTCATTGGCTCATTGGCGAGCCAAATTCTCTCAGCGGGCAAAGCAGAGAAGGAGTCGGAGGGAACATTTCCATGTATGACCAAATCGGCGCGCCTAAGCTTTTTTTTTTTCAAAGGAAGAGCAGGATACCTAGTTCTCATTTTACACCTAACGCCATTTCTAGCTACTGGGGGACCATAGTCAGGCTAGGGGAACTCATATTAATGTTAGAAAACCTCATAAAGTGAAATTTTCATGCTATGGGATCTTTAAAGACTGACCCCTGATCTGAGGGTGGTGTTAAAGACAGACCCCTGGTCTGAGGGTGGTGTTATAGACTGAACGCTGGTCTGAGGGTGGTGTTAAAGACTGACCCCTGATGTTAAAGACTGACCGCTGGTCTGAGGGTGGTGTTAAAGACTGACCCCTGATGTTAAAGACTGACCGCTGGTCTGAGGGTGGTGTTAAAGACTGACCCCTGATGTTAAAGACTGATTGCTGGTCTGAGGGTGGTGTTATAGACTGCCCGCTGGTCTGAGGGTGGTGTTAAAGCCTGACCGCCTGTCTGAGGGTGGTGTTAAAGACTGACTGCTGGTCTGAGGGTGGTGTTGAAGCCTGACCCCTGGTCTGAGGTTGGTGTTTCCTCTGTACACGTTCTGCAGGTCTGACCTGTGCCGGATGAGAACCAGGAAGGGACCGGGTGGAGGGACCCCAGGTCCAAAGGCCAAGCCCAGCTCCAGTTCCAGAGGGTTGGGAGCCAGCGGGCAGACCCCCCCCGGGGCCCCAGCAACAGCTCCAGACCCAGCAGGTCAGTCTGTATGAAGACCAAAGGCTCATTGGTCACAACATGTGGGCCCCAAGAGCGTAGAAACACAGCAAGGATGTTGTGTTTGGTGCGTACTGGTTCATGCTGGTTTATTCTGGTTCTTGCAATAGCAAAACTCTTCGGAGAGTAGACTTTGTCAAACTGTTCTGTCTTCCACTGAAGCCCTCAACACCACGGTAGCAGTGCAGCAACTGTGCACCCGAACCAGCCAATCAGAGGCAGGGCAGGAGGCGGGGCCTGGCGTCCAGGACTCGCTGAACTCATCAGGTATTGGAGCAGGAAACTGGCTCTGTGGAAGCAAACAGCATTAATAATAAAGAACATGAACATACGGTATGTAGGGAAGAGGAACACTGTTGTATTGCTACAGTAAATGAGAATCCCCAAACAGACAAATATTTATTATTATAATAAAATACTCTCTGTTGGGCTGTAATAAAATGTGAATATATGTTCAGTAGGAAGTGAGAAATGATTCCTTTAAACCTGCATAAGCTCATCTTAAGTGAAACGAAGAGGAGAGCCCAGCGTTGAAGACCTTAGATCCTCATGTCTTCCTGTCTCCAAGGACGGCCCGGTGCTGCCCCCTGCAGGCAGAGGAAGACCCGCACCGCGCCGCGCGCCCCTGAAACCCCCGGGCTGCCGGACTGGTCCGCTGTCTCCCTGAGCGGGACCCGGTCCAGCCTGGACCTGCTGCAGGGCATGCTGGGCCGGGTGGAGGAGGACCTGGACTCCATGGGCCCCGAGGAGCCAGAGAGGGAGAGCCAGCCCTCCTCTGGGGCCGGACCGCCGCCCAGGACCCAGGGCCTCACGGGCTTCTCTGTGGCGCTGGTCTCCACCCTGGGCCGCGTGGTGCAGCTCCTCAGACAGGTGAGGCTGCTGCCGTGGGGGGGGCCGACCCTTACATCTCCACGAGGCCTGGTGGTCTCCCAGGTCCCCCAGCCTCTCCACGCCCTGACCAGAGGAGCACTTTGGTGCCCTGCATTGATAAGGTCACAAGGCCTCAGTCTGTTGTTCATCAGTAAAGAGGTCGCCTTTTACCATGTCTTCAAACTCCGTATTGATGAAATAAAACCAGACAAGGCATGTCAGCATGCCCATATCTTGTTAAGGAATTACGTACATTTTATTGTTTGAAAGTCAGATGGACCAAAAAATCCAAAAGAATCCCTTTGCCCTTCTATATGTAACGTTTGGTTTGAACATTCTAACATATTGTATGATTCTGTACGATTCTGGGAGTAAGGAATTAATTCAGCTCTGTCTGTCCGTCTGTCTGTCTGTCTCTCTCTCTCTCCTACAGAGGGAGGAGGAGGCACAGAGGGAGGTGGGTGAGAGGAGGCGTCTGGAGGAGGTGGTGCTGGATCAGAGGGGGCTGATAGATGCCCTCAGCGCAGAGAGCATGGCCCTGAGAGAGGAGAGCGCCGCCCTGCAGGTGAGGAACAGCTTGACACCCCCCTCACACACACACGCACACACACACACACACACACACACACACTGTCCAGACATCTCCCTAGGCAAACCAAACAGAAACACATTGTGTGTTTAGCCTTCAGGTTCCAATACATGGTCAGTTTATATCTATGTGCCAAATGCTGTGTACCTTTTTTATTAACTAAGACAGTACTCCAACTGTTGAGTGAGGGATCTGGTGAACATCATAATGATGTGACTCTTGTCTGCAACAAAACCTACAGGAATCGGTTTTGGTCCTGGTGAACTCATCACACATGTTCTGGATCCCCTGTACTTTAGAGCAGTGGTTCCTACTGTTATCTACAGGTGTAGCGCTAAAATGTAATCAATATGTTTCATGGACCACCTCAAATACAAAAGGTAAAAAATAGAGAAATACACATGCAGTGGGATGAGCGAGCGACTGCAGGAGGCCGGTGGGAGAGAAGGGGAAGGGAGGGAAGAGAAAGTCTGCAACGCTGCTCATGCTCCCAGTGGGTTTATTGAACACTAATGAACACAAAGCGTCAATGGGAAAATGACAATGGAAACGTGAGATGGAACGTACAAAGGAGCTTTATCTTTAAATCATAACAAGCCATAATACTGCATTTACTGAAACATTTGAAACAACAACACTACAACATTTATTTTCTTGACCAGGTGTGTCTCCGTCAGCGGACCTCTGAGCTGGAGCGGCGGCTGGACACGGTGGTGCAGGCACTGGGAGGACTGGACCTACTGGGAGGACTCCTGGGTGCTCCTAATGACTCTCTCCCACTTTCCCATAGCCCAGGTCTGAGGGCCCAGAGTGAACTTGAATGTGTCAAATAGAGATGTAAAGGATGTAAAGGATGAATGAAGCCGTGGTTTTTAAATCTCTGCCGTCCAATTAAACGCTTCTGTCTTCGTCAGTCCATCAACAGGAAACCTGGAGAATGTAGTTTCTGTGGGTTTCAATTCGTGTTCTTACTTCACTCTCGGCACCCAGAGGTTTAAAGACAACCCAAGGCTGTCAATAATCCACCACCACTAGCTGCTTGTCTCTAGTGATCAGCTGGTGAATAGTAGTCAAGTGTCTTCCTGGTCTGCAGTTGGTGGTAATCCCGTGGTCATCAACGTATTAGCGCTGTGTGTTGCGTGTGTGTTGTGTTAGCGGTGTGTGTCTTGTGTTAGCGGTGGGCTATGTGCTGTTTTAGAAGTGGGCTGTGTGTTGTGTTAGCAGTGGGTTGTGTGTTGTGTTAGTGGTGGGCTGTGTGTTGTGTTAGCGGTGGGCTGTGTGTTGTGTTAGCGGTGGGCTGTGTGTTGTGTTAGCGGTGGGCTGTGTGTTGTGTTAGCAGTGGGTTGTGTTAGCGGTTGTGTGATGTGTTAGCGGTGGGCTGTGTGTTGTGTTAGCGGTGGGCTGTGTGTCTTGTGTTAGTGGTGGGCTGTGTGTTGTGTTAGAGGTGGGCTGTGTGTTGTGTTAGCGGTGGGCTGTGTGTTGTGTTAGCGCTGGGCTGTGTGTTGTGTTAGCGCTGGGCTGTGTGTTGTGTTGGCGGTGGGCTGTGTGTTGTGTTAGCGATGTGTGTGTCTTGTGTTAGCGGTGGGCTGTGTGTTGTGTTAGCGGTGCGCTGTGTGTCTTGTGTTAGCGGTGCGCTGTGTGTGTTGTGTTAGCGGTGGGCTGTGTGTTGTGTTAGCGGTGTGTGTGTCTTGTGTTAGCGGTGGGCTGTGTGTGTTGTGTTAGCGGTGGGCTGTGTGTCTTGTGTTAGTGGTGGGCTGTGTCATGTGTTAGCGGTGCGCTGTGTGTCTTGTGTTAGCGGTGCGCTGTGTGTCTTGTGTTAGCGGTGCGCTGTGTGTCTTCTGTTAGCGGTGCGCTGTGTGTGTTGTGTTAGCGGTGCGCTGTGTGTCTTGTGTTAGCGGTGCGCTGTGTGTCTTGTGTTAACGGTGCGCTGTGTGTCTTGTGTTAGCGGTGGGCTTTGTGTCTTGTGTTAGTGGTGGGCTGTGTTAGCGATGCGTTGTGTGTCTTGTGTTAATGGTGCGCTATGTGTCTTGTGATAGCGGTGCGCTGTGTGTCTTGTGTTAGCGGTGCGCTGTGTGTCTTGTATTAGCGGTGGGCTGTGTGTCTTGTGTTAGCGGTGCGCTGTGTGTCTTGTGTTAGTGGTGTGCTGTGTGTCTTGTGTTAGCGGTGCGCTGTGTGTCTTGTGTTAGCGGTGGGCTGTGTGTCTTGTGTTAGCGGTGCGCTGTGTGTCTTGTGTTAGCGGTGGGCTGTGTGTCTTGTGTTAGCGGTGCACTGTGTGTCTTGTGTTAGCAGTGGGCTGTGTGTGTTGTTTTATCGGTGGGCTGTGTGTTGTGTTGGCGGAGGGCTGTGTGTTGTGTTGGCGGAGGGCTGTGTGTCTTGTGTTAGCGGTGGGCTGTGTGTTGTGTTCAGATTATGGGAGTGACTCGCTGTATGTCGGCTTCGAGCCCCGCCTGACCCATGGGCCCGCCTCCTCTGCTGTCCTGCTCTCCCCTCCCCAGCAGAGAGACCACCTGCCCCACGGCCCCCCAGGTGAGCTGCTGACAGAGGGGGCTCACTCACGCTCCTACACACAAGCTAAACGCTAACTGATCACGCTAAACGCGTCCTCGCTTCTGTTCTCCAGAGCGCGGCCCCAGTCCACGCTACGACCGCCCCCGGCACGGCGCCCGGGGTCACCGGGAGGTCGCCAGCCTCTCCTCCCCCCTCCCCCCGGCCCCCGTGACCTCTGACCCCGAGGGACGGCCCACCCTCTCAGAGGAGGCCCTGGTGGCGGAGATCACGCGGCTGAGCCAGCAGAACCAGCGCATCAAGGAGCAGCTCACCCAGGCCAGGGCTCTGGGGTCGGCCCTCAGCCGCTCCCCAGAATCCATCGCCGCCACAGCCTCCTCCTCCTCCTCCTGCTCCTCCTCCTCCACCCAGGCCAGGGCTCTTGGGTCGGCCCTCAGCCGCTCCCCAGACCCCGCCGCCACTGCCTCCTCCTCCTGCTGCTCCTCCCAGGCCAGGGGCTTCTGGTCCTCTGGCAGCACGGGGCGGGGGGCCCGGGGCAGGAGGGCTGAGTCTGCTGGCCCACAGAGGGAGACCCAGCAGGACCCCCTGATGGGAGGAGGACCGCTGCAGTCTCCGGAGGTACAGTAGACCCAGCAGGTTCTCCGGAGGTACAGTAGACCCAGCAGGTTCTCCGGAGGTACACTAGACCCAGCAGGTCTCCGGAGGTACACTAGACGCAGCAGGTCTCCGGAGGTACAGTAGACCCAGCAGGTTCTCCTTCTTTTCAGTAACGGGGTAATCTTACTAATTACTGTTGCCGTCGTTACAACACTGTAACCGTTACTGCACGTTAAATGCGGTGCGTTACTATGAAGTGATTGGAAAAAAATAAGTGTATACGAACGCACCTCTGGCTCCACACACAAACTGCTAGTGAGGAGACCGTTCGGGTTAACAACGAGATAGCTAATTATGATTTGCTAAGGCAGAGTCATGTTTCACGATGTGAGCCAATCGGAGCCAGTGTTTTTACACACAAGCGAGGACATGCGACACACACACACACACACACACACACACACACACACACACACACACACACACACACACACACACACACACACACACCAACGATGAAGCAGCAGAAATGGCGAGTCCAGAGCAATCCGATGAAGTTGGCATTATCAAGGTGGAGATATAAGCACTACTTCAAATTCATTGAGGTCAAATGCAAGAATGTGCATGTACCTAGCCCACCTGCCCTCCTCCCCTCCTGTCTCCTGTGCAGTCTGCAGGCTCGTGTGCGTCCAGCGGGGGCAGTGTGGAGCGGCGCCTCCTGGAGCTCAACAGGCAGAGTGCGGCGGCGAGGGGCCGACTGCTGGAACTCATAGAGCAGCAAAAGCAGAGTGCGTCCCCCGACTCCCCCTCCATCTCCCCCATCCCACCCTCTGCCCTCAGCCCCCTCTCAGAAGGTACATCAGAATACACGTTGGATACCACATAGATATTTATCTATTTTTACCTATTAATCTTTCTTGTTTCTTTCTTTGTTTGATCATCCATTGAACTGCTGTAACCCCCTATCCCAGGACCAGTTTGAAACTAGTTTTACACCAAACCGATTGAATGTTACATACACAAGTCGCAATATTGTAATTTACTTTGACCCCCAGGAGGAAGGACCCCAGAGTCGTCCATCTCACTGCCTGACCAGCAGAGATCCCAGGGCCGCGCTGGGAACCAGCTGTGAGTGGTGATTAAAGATCCCTCTGTTTTGTTTAAAGATCCCATATCATGCTTTTTTAGAGTTAATAATTGAATTAAGGGGTACTACCAGAATATGGTCACATGCCTGTATGTTAGAAATACCCCTTATTATTCACACACTGTTCATTTCTGCAAAAATCTATTTCAGCTTCTTTCAAAATGTTTCTGTTTAGTATCATGACGCTTTAAGGCCCCCCTCCAGAGTAGCCCGGTCTGCTGTGATTGGTCTGCACAGCAGACTTGTGATTGGTTGTTGCGTGTAGCAGGGAGGCGGGGTTTCTGCACTTCAGCACCGCCCACTGCACATTCTGACGTCTGACAGCACACTGTTACGGAAGTAAAGTTTGAGCGCAGATGAGCTGTTTCACACACTTACTGAAGGGCGTTCTCGGTGGGCTGAATACTCCCCCTGGCCCGGACTTAACACTCTAGAGCAAAGGGAAAAGTCAAAAAGCATGATATCACTGCTTTAAATAATAGCAGCACAGAGGGAGTGGTGTTATCTGAATATCATCCATGGTGTTCTAGTGAATACCAGCTGTGATGGTCGTAGGTACGAGTCCAGAGGGGCTGACCCAGCAGGGAGAAGGAGTATGTTGATGCTGATCCCCTAGCTCCCCGCGTTCTCCCTCCCTGTGTGTTCCTGGACCACGTTCATCGTTGAGCTCCAATGTCTTGTGGACGTATGCTTATCTTTGTGGTGCCAAGTTCGTTAGTTAACCTAAGATGGAGGGTGGTTATCTGGACACGGGTAAAGAATGATGCATGTATATAAGTCACTAAGTGTTGCCATTGTCAGTCAACACTGAAATCCTTCTGCATCCTATTGAGCGCTTAGTAAGGACCGCCTCTTTGTGGGGTTATCACTCCTGATTGGATCGAGTGTGAATGGGATACTAGAAAATGGGTTTTCTGTTAACATGGGGCCCATGTTACTGACCCAACACTTATATATCAACATATGGAATATATAACTATTTAAAACTTATTTTAACCAATAATATCGCTTACAGTACCTTCAACCATTTTCCTCCACGTGTGTGTGTGTGTGTGTGTGTGTGTGTGTGTGTGCGTGTGTGTGTGTGTGTGTGTGTGTGTGTGTGTGTGTGTGTGTGTGAGTGTGACAGACTTGCAGCAGTGAGCCAGGACAGCAGCAGGCCCAAGGTACCAAAATATACTAATGTTGAACCTAAAGGTTTGTTCTAAAATGTTGAATCCAGAGTGAGAGCAGGTCAGTTCCAGACACCGCGGTGTCTCCCCTCAGCCTTATGGTCCTCGGGGTGGTGCTCCTCTCTCAGGCCGGCGGCTGGGAGGAGAGCAAGCTGGCTCTGTGTTGTGTTGCAGACTGACTCTCATAAGTCTGTGTACCTCTCTCAGGAGGGGGGCTTGGAGAGGACAGGCAGGTTGGCTCTGTGTCGTGTTGCAGACAGACTCTAATAAGGACTGTGTTCAGTGTTGCCAGATTGGGTGGGAAATCTGGCCCCATCTGGCAACACTGTCTGTGTTCCTCTCAGGAGGAGGACCGTGGGAGGAGAGGCGTGCTTGTGTTGTGTTGCTCGTTGTTGTGTGGCTCTGTGTTGTGTTGCAGACTGACTCTCATAAGGACTGTGTTCCCCTCTCAGGAGGGGGGCGGTGACGGCTGGTTCGCCTTGTCCTCTCACCTGCACTAGAGGAGGAGCCGTGATGTTGTCCAGGGACTTCTAGGTGTTTAAGTGCTATATGCTGTGATTCCTCATCCATCGCTCTATGCAGTTTCTCTCTGTATTTTAAAACCAATAAATATATAAGAGGTTGCTTTCAAAAGCTAAATGTGTGTTGAGTTTTAATTGAGCTTCCAGTTTACTGACATTAGTTTACTGATGTCAGTCTAAAGTCCTGTTGGGAAAACAAAGGTTTGCTGTGAGCTATAACGACAATAATCAAACTATTTAAAACTTATTTTAACCAATAATATCGCTTACAGTACCTTCAACCATTTTCCTGTGTGTGTGTGCGTGTGTGTGTGTGTGCGCGTATGCGTGCGTGCGTGCGGGGGGCATAACCTATGGTCATTTCGTTGTAGCGGCCCTGTATTTAGTAAGAATCCATGTCTCCGGTGCTGCCTGAACGTGGTTGAGCTCGGGTCCTGGGAGCCGTGGAATCCGTTCTTGAGTCGAGGTATTCCGGCAACGTCAAGCTCCAAACTGGACCTGGTCAGACTTCGTTTAGCTCTGTGTTTAGTTTTTCTTTTGCAAGTGTGGCTATTCAGGGTAAATATAATTCTTGAGTTTCAGTGGAAGAAAGGTATAGCCTAAAACCTTATACAGAGAAAACTGCATTCATGTGTGCAACCCTTAACACATGCCCTTAAGCCCTCATACTCTGCCATAGCAGCATCAAAGTTGCTGTTTCTCATGAAGGCCAAAGCGTCTGGCAGCCCCAGTTCTGCCATGAAGGGGTTTCTCCAAACATCTGGACACGAGAGACGATCTGAAGCGTTTGTTTTTCATCGGCGCTGCTCCTATAAATATTGGGGGGGGGGGTGGTTGAACGAAATATTGTCAACACATCCATCAGGGGGCAGCATTGAGTGGTTAAAAAAACACGTTGCATAAGTGAGACCTAACCAGGGGTCTAAAATAATGGAGGTAGACCTAACTTAGATGGTAATGTACTTGGAGACACTGCTGGGTCTTATCAAAGAAGAATGCCTTATTGATAAAGCAAAACGGACGGAATTGATGTTCACAATCACAAAGTAATGCATCTGGGCTGATAACTGGTCTGTGCGTCAAAGTAAAAAGACGTGTTTAAACTGCCTCTTGTCTTATTAAAAAGACGTGTTTAAAAAACACTGCCTTGTGTCTAAGTAAAAAGACATGTTCCAACTGACTTATGTGTCTCAGTATAAAGACGTGTTTAAACTGCCTTGTGTGTCTCAGTATAAAGACGTGTTTAAACTGCCTTGCGTGTCATAATTCCAGAGCTGCCAAAGTGTCTCCGTGTGTTCGTACATCATTGTCTGGTTCAGATTGCTGAACTCATGTCTTTCTAGTTGTGTCCAAACCGGTTGTGCATCTAATCATTCTGGTGTGTTCTTTAGTGAGTCTTCCGCTGGAGACCGTAATGTACCTGAGGTGTAAGATGAAGACTAGATGAGCAAAGGACCGTGGTATACAGCTATAATATAAATTCAATTCAATTGTATTTGCATAGCCCTTGATCACGGTACAGTCTCAAAGGGCTTAACAGGCCATGTGTGTTTGACCCCCCTGACCCTAGCTTGCAAGAGGGCATGAAAAAACTCCCTTTATTTGCAAAGAATATGAAAGATATCTTGAGGAGGAACACAGAGTGGGGGATCCCTCCTTCCAGGGATGGTCAGCAGTACAATGGGTGCCATAATGGACAGACATATATACTGGCAAAACATGTTAAATCGGTGATGGGGTGCTGGCCGGTTAACCATATGGAGAGTCCAGGCGACACACCGTTAGAACTGACAGAATAATGAATTACAAGGGAAAAGTGCATACTGGAAATGTAGACCGGTGCTAATTTAGTAACAGCACAAACACACATTGATATCCTTTGTATAGAGCACACGGTGAGTGTGGGGGGATGATGACTGGTGGCTGTGTTGAGCTGTCTCCACCGGCTCCTCGGTCTTAACGTCCACTGGCTTGGATAAGTGCTCACTAAATGACCAACTGGTTCTAACTAGAGTCCAAACCCTGGGCCTCTTAGCAACCTGATGTCAACTCCTCATCAGCCCCTGAATCAGTTGGTCAGCTGACCCCCCTTCAGAGACCATGTGACTCCTGAGGGGAGGTGGAGCTGCACTCTGAGGGCCCTCCTCAGGTGGTGTTTGCTTTGGTCCTCAGAGGAGGTGGGGTCTCTGTGGGTGGAGGAGAGCACTTGAGTGGAGTGTGTGAGTGAGGGAGGTTGGTGAGGGGGGGAGACAATGGCCAGCAGGGGCATCAGGAGGAGTAAATATTGCAGATAATAACGGGCCGGAGGTAGAAAGGGGCTGGGGACAGCGGCGCTAAACGCGGGGTCAGGGGTCGTCACGGAGGAGCAAGGGGAGGGGGCGGGGCCTATTGTCCCCTGGCCAGGCTGAGTGGCAGAGAGGGTGAATGGGGATTAACCCCAGCCCAGTGGTTTTCAATGCTCCACCCCTACCCCTCACCCCACCTCCCCCAACCCTCACCCCACCTCCACCACCCCTCACCCCACCTCCCTCGACCCTCACCCCACCTCACCCCTCACCCCACCTCCCTCAACCCTCACCCCTCACCCAGAAGAAGGGAAGAGAGAAGAGAGTTTGTGTGTGTGTGATAGAGAGTGTGTGTGTGTGTGTGTGTGTGTGTGTGTGTGTGTGTGTGTGTGTGTGTGTGTGTGTGAGGGCTCTGATCTGTAGAGTGGAGGGCCGGTGTTGTTTCTGGGTGACTTCAGCCCCTCTCCCTCTGTGAGCCGGGGTGAAGTGGGGGCACATTTAAATGAGTAGAGGGAACACTCTGGAGCCCCTCCCCCAACACACACACACACACACACAGACACACACACACACACATACACATACATAAAAACACACACACACGCACGTACGTACGTACACGCGCACATACACACACGCACACACACACACACACACACACACACACACACACACACACACACACACCCTCAGCCCCTCAGCCCCTCAGCCCCTCCCCCTGTGTCGGCGGTGGCCCGCGGCTGCAGCCGGAGTCAACTAAGTGGACTTGACTGGCTGAGGGAGAGGCAGAGGGAGTGAGGCCGGACGTGTTAGTGGGAATGGAGCCCCGATCCACCACGTGTTGCTACTCCAAGAGGAGACACAGAAAACATGTTTGGATTGAATTTTATTCGATTCCCTAACAGATTTGATCATGTGTTGTTTATTATTAATCTATGTGTGTTTCTGCTCGTGCCTGATTGTGTAACGATTTGTTTGTCCGTTTCTGGCACACTTGTGTATATGTGCATGCCTGTGTCTCATTGGGCCTGATTGTTGCGGGTAATTGTTTTTGTGTGTTTCACTTTAGTGGACCTCAAGACGTTATTTATTACATTTTTTGTTTGAAAGCACAGTTACATTCCTCTGATCCTGTGCACGATGACTCCACCAGAGGGCGCTATTCCTGTGCTGGAGTCCAGATATTCTCAACGTAAATGACTTGGACTCCTGGACCGGTTGTGCTTATAACGAGCAGTCATGACTTCAAAACTTCAGAGAACTCAAACCGCGTTCGCGTTCTCACGTAGTAGCCCTCGTCAGACTCGACAATTTACGACTGGATCAACTCTCTTTCCTCGATCGCTATGAAAATAATCAGTTCATTCCGTCCGAGGTGTGAACTGTTTAGATGCAGCACACATTTGTCGTTTTACTCACATTTCAAACACAGGGGGAGGAAGAGAAAAATAAAGACCAACTCCATATGGCTCCATATCTCGACACGCATAATGCACATGTGTGCCTGCGTGTCTGTGTGTGTGTTTCTGTGTGTGCGTATGTGTGTGCGTGGTGCGTGCCCACGTGTGCGTGGGCGTGCGTGGTGCAGCTGTGTGGAAGCTGTGTGATGTGAAGCAGGCCGTTGTTTGCTGTGAAAATATTATTGCAAGTGTTTATTATTGCTCCAGCGTCAAACAGTGGGAGGCTTGTGTGTGTGTGTGTGTGTGTGTGTGTGTGTGTGTTGCACAAGACCAGCGACGTACGTATCCAAACTGTGTGTGTGTGTGTTTGAGAGAGTCTCTCTCTCTCCCCCCCCCCCCCCCCCCCCCCCAGCCTGCAGCCCTGGTGAACCCTGGGTAATGGCAAGGCCTATTGGGGTTGATTAGTTCCGGCTGGGTCTCAGATAGAGTTCTGACAGGCAGGAGAAACGGACTCTCAGCATGCCCCCCCCCCCCCCCCCCCCCACACACACACACACACACACACAAACACACACACACACACACACACACACACACACACACACACCCCTGTCTCAGACACAATGAGAAGACCAGGGAAGGGATTTTTAAACAACTGCAGCTCTCCTCTACTGCATTACCCACCCCTCCACACACACACACACACACACACACACACCCACCCACCCACACACACACACACACACACACACACACACACACACACACACACACACACACACACACACACAAAACAACCTCCAAAAAAACACAAGCACACACACAAAACACACACAAACTGATGTGGTTAATCTCATCGAGGGCCATTATTACTATGAGAAAACACAGAAGTACAGACACACACTTGTATTACTACAGACCAGCTCACACAAAGGGGCGGTTCCTTAGAGGAGGCAACAGAGGCAACGCCTCCTCGTAATTTAAAATAATTTAAAAAAAATGATTTACGTGATGATGAAATTATTATTATTATTATTAGGCTGACCGACGTTACTCTGAGTATGTTACGTCCAGGCAGTGGCGGTTCTAGAAAAATTTTGCTAGGGGGCCAAGGAGGGGCCAGTGTTTAACCAGAGGGGCACATTAAATGCAAAAAATTATATCTAAAGATTATAAACTTTGTTTTACTTTAAAATCATCCAACATTTAATTTGTACAAAAGTTTATTACTTCACCGGTCTGTATTTTACTGTCAAACTATCTTAAATTGATGGAGCTTATGCCCTAAATCATCAAAATCATATCAACATTTGGTTTGTACAACTGTGCAAGAGAGGTAGGGCAATTAAAAAGGGAAAATAAAAAATACAGTACAGAGTACAAATACAGTGTGTCAATGTGAAAAAAAACTCAAGGGTACAACGAAGTGCAAAACAATGTGCCATTTCCTATTTATTTTAACAGTTTCAGTGTGGAGAAACTGTGTTCATCCCTTTTAGAAAAATTCCCTGTTCTACTGTTCTTTCCTCATTTCATGATAGCTGCTAGAAAAAGAAAGAAAAAAAAAAAACGTAGGGGCATGCATTACATTTCGTTGCTTAACCATCCCTCCCTACTTAACACGGGCAGAAAGCCTACTACTCTTCTATATAGAGAGGGATAGAGGGATGGAGAGAGAGAGAGGGATGGAGAGAGAGAGTGTGATAGAGGAATAGAGGGATGGAGAGAGAGAGAGGGATGGAGAGAGAGTGGGATAGAGGGATAGAGGGATGGAGAGAGAGAGAGGGATGGAGAGAGAGGGATGGAGAGAGAGTGTAATAAAGGGATAGAGGGATGGAGAGAGAGAGTGTGATAGAGGTATTGAGGGATTGAGAGAGAGTGATAGGGATAGAGGGATGGAGAGAGAGAGGGATGGAGAGAGAGAGTGTGATAGAGGGATTGAGGGATGGAGAGAGTGTGATAGAGGGATGGAGAGAGAGAGTGTGATAGAGGGATTGAGGGATGAGAGAGAGAGGGATGGTGAGAGAGAGTGTGATAGAGAGAGATTGTGTGATAGAGAGAGATCGGGTGATATAGAGAGAATGTGCTAGAGAGAGAGCGATTGGGAGTGATAGAGAGTATGTGTGTGTAATAGAGAATGTGTGTGATAGAGAGAGTGTGTATGATAGAGAGAGTGTGTGATAGACAGAGAGAGTTAGTTTGATAGAGGGAGAGCGATAGAGAGAGAGTTTGTGTGTGTGATAGAGAGTCTGTGTGATAGAAAGAGTTCCTGTCAAACTATCTTAATTTGATGGAGCTTGTGCCCTAAATCATCAAAATCATATATACATTTGTTTTGTACAAGCTTGCAAGAGAGGTAGGGTCATAAAAAATGAAAAATAAAAAATACAGGGTATAAATATAGCGTGGCAATGTGAAAAAAAATCCAGGGTACAACAAAGTGCAAAACAATGTGCCATTTCCTATTTATTTTATCAGTTTCAGTGTGCAGAAACTGTGTTCTTCGCTTTTAGAAAAATTCCCTGTTCTACTGTTCTTTCCTCATTTCATGATAGCTACTAGAAAAATAAAAAAAACGTACGGGCATGCATTTCAATTCGTTGCATAACCATCCCTCCCTACTTATCACAGGCAAATAGCCTACTACTCTTTGCGCAAATGTATTTGTTATCCTAATGTAACAGCCAAAACGGATGAAAATACGTGGTTAACATCACAACATTGTGTAGCCTAGACCTAGCAAGTATACTGACATTTGGATATTTGCTTCTGCTTTGATGAGTTTGCTTAGATATGATTACGTTTCTATATATATCGAGACCAGACATTTAAAAACTTAATTTCATTATCAGTGTGAGGAATTACAGAAAAACGGTTATGTGCAAGAACAACAAGTCACTTACGAAATGAAATCGTTTGGCTTGCCTTCGACCCTTGCAACAGGAGAAATTGTGGCTCCTATCTCCAAGAGTAGTCGCTGAGCTCTCATTTACCGAGCAGCAGCATCACAGTGTTTGGGTGCGCCCCTCTAATTTACCCGTGTAGAACGTTGCGTCGCATTACTTCCATAAATCAGTAATTTCGTCAGCACGGGGGGGCCACAAGGGGGGCCAGGGACATGTCTACAGGGGCACAGGCCCCCGTAGGCCCCCGTGTAGAACCGCCATTGCTTCCGGGGTAGCCACTGAAGGGAGACAAAGAAGGCCAAAACTCACTTTTGCCGCCTTTGAGAACTAAAAAATAACCAATCCTAATTCTGTTTCACTGTTGCGAGGTAAATCATCCATAACATGTTAAACATAGGAAGGGCGGTCAGCCGCATCTACTCCTTGCAACCAATCACAAATAAGCTATTTTTTTTTTACTAATGTTCTAAGCAAATGAGCCATCTAGTCAGTTGCCGCCTTGGCATGCATTACATTTAAGCAGCACACACCATGATTTAACTTTACTTTATGAAGTTGAACTTTTTCTGCAGGTTTGATTACAATTTAAGAAGCATTGCACTCTGCTGAGACAATGTTAAGCGTCTAGTTTGTTTTAGTTATTATCCTTCCTAATGCGCCTCCACACGACGCGTAATGTGAGTATGTTTTTTTAAAAGTTGTGTAGGCCTACGCTTTAGAAAAGACATGCAAGTGCGGATGCACTGCGCGCGTTCATGAATGCGGGTTCATATTTGCCTCCCTGGTGAGCTCGGCAAGGAACCGCTACTGATAAAGACACTTCTTACACTATTCACACAGATTCCTTCTTCATGTTCTAGAGTAGGCCTACAACTGAAGAACAACTGGGCTTTGAAATGCATATTCGTCTCAATAGGCCTACTATCAAGCTATGTTCTTTTTTAACATTTCACCATTTTCTACCTTCAACAAAACATTTGAACTTTTAGCACTAATTCCTTGTTCTTTAAAATGACGAAATTGAGAAATAATGGTTAAATACAGACCTAGATAGATGATTGTCCTCCATAATAGTGATGAGCGTGGAACACACTGGGCCAGCTGTTTGCCATCTGAAACGTTTGGGGAGACTCTGACAAATTCGGAAACAAATCTGTCTGGTGTGTTCAGCTGTGTTGGAAGCTTTTTTTTTTTTTGGTTTATTTTTATTTCACATATACAAGTTTTTAAAAAAAACACGCAGTGCTAAAACAAAGTACATGTGATAATGCGGCAGAAACCTGTACAGGCTTATATGGAAACCACACCCAAAATACATTTTCATATTAGAATACAAAACACACGCACATAAGCACGCACACGCACACACACACCCACACACACACACACACACACAAAAACACACCCAAATAGATATGTATAAATATCAATCAAAATATAAGGATAAATATATATGGTTTAGACTTAAACAAGGAGAGAGTCATGTTTAATATTCAAACCAAAAAAAAAATTCAAAACTAATTTTGATAGCATAGAATTCTGTAGTCTCTTCTTGTACACAGACAATGTTTTCATTCCATATTAAGACTCCACGATATTTGACGCAAAACTGACTGCAGGAAGATTTAAATAGAGGGAGATGAAGATTATTCAGCTTGTCTGGTACTATGAATATGGAATTTTGAGTTTTGAACAATATAACATCCTAAAGTATAAGTTAAATCAGTAAACTTATATTTGACCTTAAAAACAAATGTGCAGATTTGGAGAATCTATAGAATATCAAAAATAGGCAATAACTTCAATTTATAAAAAAGTGGCGCACTTGGCTCTTATTAAGCTCTTATTTTTCTAAGGATCCCAAGTGATTTAGTAACATTATTGAAGACAAGACCAACTTGCTCTCTCCAGGAGAGTTTATCATCAATAATAACACCCAGAAATAATGTTGATGAAACTTTAACTATTTCTTTGTCATTTATATAAATTAATTTGGTCATTGTCTTGACCCTTTTTACTAGCAAATAACATGAAATTGGACTTTTGACATTTAGAGATAATTAATTTGTTTAGAACCAGATTGAAAACTGAATAAGATTATGAATAAGCTCCTCTATTAAACTTTTTAGGTCTTTATAAGAGAGAACAAGGCTGGTTTAATCTGCAAAAAGCAAAGGGAATATAGATTCAGAAACCTGGGCCATATCATTTATATAAATGAGAAATAATAAAGGTCCTAATATGGATCCTTGAGGTACACCATGTTGTATGCAGTTTCTTGTAGAATCATGACCGTTAATATGAACATACTTTCTTCTGTTTTTAACATAGTTAAAAAGCCACTTATGGACAGTGCCAGAAAGAGCATTTCTAAATATTTTTTAAAAGCAAAAGGTCATGATTAACCTTATCGAATGCCTTTGAAAGATCAAAAAATATACCTACTGCAAACGCATTCTTATCTAAAGCTGTATGTATTCTATCAATTAATTCTAAATGGGCCATATAAGTTGCATGATTTTTTCGAAATCCGTATTTATCTTTATAGAGAACATTGTATTTATTAAAGTGCTCAAGGATTCTTTTATATACCAGTTTCTCAAAGATTTTTGAGAAGTATGGCAAGAGTGAAATTGGATGGTAGTTTGTAAGGGACCATGGATCCCCTGCTTTAAATAAGGATATAACCTTGAACGAATATTATCATGACCCGGAGCTGTATCTTTGAGTTTGGATATAATATCATTTACCTCTTTAACATCAGGAACATTCTATTATTAAACTGTGGAAAGGAGCCCTTGATATAATCGAATGGATCATTCTTTGTATCAATTATCCTTTTGCAAAGAGATGTACCAATGCTTGAGAAGAAATCATTGAACTTGCATGCTATATGAAACGGATCAGTTAAGGAGGAACTTCCATCTTTAAAAGATGAGGAATAATTTAAGGAGACCTTTTTACTTTTGAAGTAGTTGCTTAATAATCTTCCATGTTTCTTTAATATTATTAATATTAATATTATATTATGGGAGAACGCGGTTGAGAGGAAAGTAACCTGGGCTGAGCTGTGGAAAGCCGAGCCTCACCGCATAAAATTCCTCATCCAGGCAGTATATGATGTGCTTCCAAGCCCATCAAACCTGCACGCATGGGGCTTGGCCGAGACAGCAGCATGCCCGTTGTGTTCCAAGCAAAACTCTGAAACACATCCTCAGCTGCTGCACCAGGGCACTTGGAGATGGACGGTACCGCTGGAGGCATGATCGAGTTCTTAAGACCATCGCTGAAGTCATCAGCGAAGGACTTGTGTGGGCAGAGCGGTTCTGACCCTCCAAGAAAACTATCGCCTTTATCAGATCTGGGGAGCAGTATTGCTCCCCAGAACATGTGCAGGAATTCTAACCTCTGCAAAAGACTGGCAGCTGTTGGTGGATCTTGAGCATCAGCTGAAGTTCCCCAGCCACATTGCAGTCACCACCCTGTAACCAGACATTGTTCTTGTTTCTGAGTCCAGCAAGCAAGTAGTGCTGCAGGAGCTGACCGTCCCATGGGAAGACCGCCTGGAAGAAGCCTTTGAGAGGAAGCTCTCCAAGTACGCGGGACTGGTCAGCATCAGTCAGCAGGCTGGTTGGAGATCAAGGTGTCTCCCGGTGGAGGTTGGATGCAGGGGTTTTGCAGCCCGTTCCCTGACCAGTGCCTTCTGTAGTTTGGGCATCGAGGGAGAGAGAAGGAGGAGAGCCATCCGCAGTACCACCGATGCGGCAGAGAGGGCCTCAAGATGGCTGTGGCTCAAAAGAGGAGAGCCATGGAGTCATGGTAGCCAGCTAATCGTCTGGACACAAGCTGGGGTCTGATCAGCCCCGGCTGGGTCACCTGGAGGAGGGCGTATTATGTTGAAAGACCCGAAACGTCTGATGATTCCAGGCACATCACTGATGATGTGTCCAGAGGCATCAGTAGATGTATGTACACAGCAATATTACTTTCGGATTTAGCAAACTGATCAATATAGGACCTTTCATTGGAAGTTCTAAGGAGGGGATGGTATTTGTTTTTGTATTCATTATAAGTTGCTAAATTTAAGGGAGTTGGTGATGAAATATATTTTCTATAGAGTTTGTTCTTGATAATTGAGGACTTTTTCAGGCCAGAAGAAAACCAGGGATTATTCAATTCTTTCCTAGTGTCAACAGACACCAGGCAAACATTTTGCAAAGGCAGAGTTAAATAGTTCATTAAATGTTTGATAAGCTGAGTTTGCATTACTCTCCATGTAAACCCTTTCAAAGGAAACCTGCTCGAACATAGCTGTAAATTTAAATTTATTTTTTTAATTGAAATTTCTGTAAGTGATTGAAGATTTGTCATTTACCTGAAGACCGTCTAAAACAAAAAAAAAAGTCGGTTTACTAATAGTGGGAAAAAAGTAACTTGCATACAATTGGTTCAAAAAAATCTTCTGTTGGAGAGGGTGTTTCACTTTTATAAAGGTTAATATTGAAATGACCAAGAATGTGACACATTTTTTTTTCCTTGTTGATAAGCTCCAGACTATTTGTGAGGCTATTATCGAAACAAATAATATCAGTGTCAGGTGATCGGTAAATACCACCTATAATCACATTTTTGTTATTATTGGAAGACAAGATTTCAATAAATACAGATTCAACCTCCACTTCATCACACTTTAAAGAAACGTCAAGTCGATTAACAAATTAAAAATTTTGATGGACAAAGACGGACACTCCCCCAGACCTGATTTGTCTGACAAAATGGGTTATATGATGGCCGTTCATAAATTCTTGTTTCTTTTTTTTGTCACTTAGGTCTTTATTGACAGTTTTTCACAGTAACATGCCAGTTGTAACAACATTTTATCAACATCGAGAAATAGAAGATGGCAAGAGAAATAAAAGAAAAAAAACAAGGGAAGAAAATAAATGAAAATAAATAAATAAATAACTGCCTGGGAAGTACCTTCTTATTCTTATATCCTGAGGTTGGAATTATCTATTAGTTACTGTTCCATTCCAATGTCTTTTTTGAGTCCTGTAAAGTGTCCACTTTTCCTATTTACAGTCGAATTGTGCTTCTTGAAGTCTCAGTTTGTGTGTCAGTTTCTCCATTACAGTTATCTCTTCAACAATAATAAGCCACAGATTTTTTGTTGGTGGTGTTTCTTTACACCAATGTCTGGTTTCTTGCTCGCTAGCAATATTTAGATTAAATATACATCACCCGAATAATATTCTCTTTTTGAAATTTACATAGATAGAGCACCAAAGTACTTTTGGGGACCTCATATCCTATTATTTGCTTTAATACCTCCCATTTCCCAAAATACAGTTATTTTCTGACAATTCCAAAAAACATGTGAATGGTCAACCTCATAAGACCCACATTCCCACCAACATTTTTGACGTTTGTGAAGCTGCTTACCCTCACTTTTGGTGTTATAAAGAAACAAATCACATTCTTTCATGAGAATTCCCTGTGATGTGCCCTCCACATATCATGCCAATCTTCATCTGAAATTCGTACATTGAGTTATTTTTCCCATTTCATCTTGATATATTCAGTTGAATGTTTGTCGTTAGTATTCAAACCTTTATACATTGCCAAAATTATTCTTACGTTACTTTCTTGATATGCTTTTATTATGATTTGGGTGGCACCGTTCACCTCCTTGGAAGAATCTGCTTCAACTTCCTTTTTGAAATAGTCCCTTAGTTGAAGGTATCTATAGAATTCATGAGCTCCCAATTCGTATTTTCTTCTCATGTTTTCAAAACTCTCCAGCCTCCCTTCTTTTACCAAAACACACCAAGTTGTTATTCCCTTTGTTAACCAAAGGTCTAATCCTTGATCATTCATTGCAGGAAATGCTTGTTTCTTAAATTCATTTGTAAGCCATGTTTCAGTTAGGACAATAACAGAAAACTCATGATTTAGAGATGATAAATAGTGTACCAATTGATCATAATTACAAGGAAGACTGCAAACATTTAAGTGCAATACTGAGAATAGCTTACATTCAGCTGGAAATGCTTCAATAAGATGGTTAAAACAGATTTCGTTGTAATATTCACATGAATATCCTAAGTTATTCGACAGAAATTTACTATCACGGTCAAAATCGAAATAATAATGATTTTTCAAATGGATTGAATAGCATACTATCATTAATTGATGGACTATGGTTAATGTTAAGATTGTCAGACATAAATACCATAATTCTTCTTTGTTTTTTCGTTACATTAAAATAAATTTGCTTGAGTTAATTCAAATTTTCAGTGTTTGTGTTAAAACAACGATGAGTGATCAGCTTATCATATCTCAGATACACAGTGTCTCAGATACACAGTGCAGGAATCAGTTTTTTTTGTTTGTTTCAGTTGGACAGATTCAGAGTAGTCTTCATTAACAAAGATGTTTGTACCTTTGAGGAGCTTAACCTTCTCCAGTACAGCAAGCTTGTCCTTGTTTCTGAGAAACTTTACAACTATCGGCCTTGGTTTTTCTCCTTGGCCATGTGGCTTCCCAGAGCGGTGAGCACGCTCAGTCTCCATTTGCTTGTGGTGTGTTGTTTTTCCTCAATGTTTGCCCATTTCTCATGCTCAGATTCTGCAATTCCTTCTGGTTTGTTTTGGTTTAAGCTGGCTGTATTAATGTCACTGAGTAGCTCCTTACAATTTTTAGATAAGTTGTCAGATAGGGATTTTAACTCATCCACATCCTTCTGGGTGTATCTTAGACTGGATTTGAGGTCACACACCTCCTTAGAGACGTTGTCTAGTCTTTTATTGAAGGAGACAATGAGCATTTGCACAAAGCCTTTGAATGTACTCTCCTGTTGTTGAAGTAAGTCCTTATAAAAGGACTTCTGTTGTTCCAGGATATCACGTACCTGTGCAGAGGTGATGATATCCTCATCACTTCTCCCCTTTGAGGCCATGATACAGGAAAGGGAGCTGCTGCCGAAAGCCTGGGCCTAAAAAGCCTGGGCCTATCCTGGCCTGGTGGAGATGGTGGAGCCTGGGCCTATCCTGGCCTGGTGGAGATGGTGGAGCCTGGGTAAAGCCTGGGCCTATCCTGGCCTGGTGGAGATGGTGGGGCCTGGGCCTAGCCTGGCCTCTTGGAGATGGTGGAGCCTGGGTAAAGCCTGGGCCTATCCTGGCCTGGTGGAGATGGTGGGGCCTGGGCCTAGCCTGGCCTGGTGGAGATGGTGGAGCCTGGGTAAAGCCTGGGCCTATCCTGGCCTAGTGGAGATGGTGGGGCCTGGGCCTAGCCTGGCCTGTTGGAGATGGTGGAGCCTGGGCTTTTGGAACCGCGCAGACGGTGTCTGGTCCGATTCAACTTGCAAAGTCTGTTTCTGAGGAATAGAGCCTCTGATTGGTGCTGTAGACATTAGAGCAGCTCTAAGGTCAGCCTGCCTTGGACACCATGCTGTAGACATTAGAGCCGCTCTGGGGTCAGCCTGCCTTGGACACCATGCTGTAGACATTAGAGCCGCTCTGGGGTCAGCCTGCCTTGGACACCATGCTGTAGACATTAGAGCCGCTCTGGGGTCAGCCTGCCTTGGACACCATGCTGTAGACATTAGAGCAGCTCTAAGGTCAATCTGCCTTGGACACCATGCTGTAGACCAGGGGTGCCCAATACGTCGATCACGATCGACCGGTCGATCGCAAAGGTAGCGTGGGTAGATCGCATGGCATTGAAGGAAAACAAAAATCATCATTAAAAAATAGACGTCAGCCTATCATCATGAAATTTGCGCATGCGCAAACAACGGCACTGAGTGCGGGAAAATTTAAAAAAAGCTTGCGAGTTGCCTAGTTAGCCTCCAATTTTTAGCCCTCGTTTTTTCTCTTAATCTTAAGAAAGGGTATAAAAATGAGTGGGGGAGCTGGACCGAGTAAGAAGCCAAAAACGTATCACTTTCATACGGAATGGGAGGAGGAGTTTTTTTTCACTATGTCATTTTCGAAGTGCATTTGCCTCATCTGCCAGTCTACCATTGCAATACCGAGGAAGGGAAATGTGGAGCGGCATTTTCGGACTGCTCATAAAAACTATGACACCAACTTCCCGCCGAAAAGCGAGCTGAGGATGAGATAGGTGAAGGAACTAAAATGCCAGTTGTCCGGACAGCAGTCACTTTTCTCACAGCTAACTTCAAAAGCCAAAGCCGCCACCGAAGCATCGTTCCGGGTGAGCCACTTAATCGTTAAGAACAAGAAGTCCTTCCAAGACTGAGAGATGGTAAAAGAGGCATTCGTTGAAGCAGCTGACTCATTGTTCCGAGACTTTAAAAACAAGGCAGAAATATTATCTTCGATAAAAGCTCTCCAGCTGTCAAGAAGTACAGTTACACGGCGCAGTGAAGCCATGGCCGAGGATTTGACGCAGCAACTTTGGAAGGACATCGCAGATTGCGAGTGCTTCTCACTGCAGTTGGACGAATCTACGGACGTGAGTGACACAGCCCAGTTGTGCATTTTTATTCGGATGGTGTTTACTGACATGACTGCAAAAGAGGAGCTGTTAACACTACTGCCCATGAAAGAACACACGCGAGGAGAGGATATATTTCAGTCTTTCAATAACTTTATAAAGAAAACCCAGCTCCCAGTGCACAAATTGGTGTCCATCACCACGGATGGAGCACCCGCAATGGTTGGCTGCGTGAATGGATTTATTGCCAAGTGCAGGGAGGACGATGCTTTCCCGGACTTCCTGAATTACCACTGCATAATACACCAACAAGCGTTATGCGCTAAAATGCTCAACATGAAAGAGATCATGGATGTGGCAATGAAGATCGCCTGTTCTATTCGCGCCAGATCTCTTCAAAGACGACTATTCCGTGCACATCTGGAGCAGGCTGACTGCGACCACTCTGAGTTGTTGCTACACACTGACGTGAGATGGCTTAGTCGAGGGAAATTCCTGCAAAGATTTCGAGAGCTCTGTCCGGAGATTAAGGAGTTTTTCCGTGTAGCTGGACATGCAGAATACAAGCAACTAAATGACGGTCAGTGGCTGTTAAACTTGGCATTTTTAACTGATCTGACAAACCTATGGAATGACCTTAATCTAGAGCTGCAGGGAAAAGACAAAACAGTGATTAATATGATCAGCTCAGTTAATGCATTCAAACGAAAGATGCAACATCTGTCCTCAAAGCTGCGGCGCCATGATTTGGCAAATGTCCAGAACCTGGCGTCAGAGCTGGAGATGCAAGGGAAAGCCTGTGTGCAACTTGACAGTGCACGCTACACAGAGCAGATTGACAAATGTCTGTCAGAGTTTGACAAACGCTTTCAAGACTTTTCTTTGCCCGAGCCAGTCGCTACATTCATGTGCTATCCTTTTCGGGAAGATGCTGAGGTTGATTCACTCACATCAAAAATTTCAACACTGTTTCACCTGAACTCTTCTGGAGTGGAAGATGAGATTTTGACATTACAAGCAGACATTCAGCTGAAGTCCAGAGCTCATGGAGTGTTCTGGAACATACTCACAGAGGAAAAGTACCCCAATATGAGGAAATGTGCTACCTCCTTGACTGCTTTATTTGGCTCCACTTATTTATGTGAGTCAGCCTTTTCCCACATGAAGATCATTAAGTCCAAGTACCGTTCCACCATAACTGATGATCATTTGGAAGTTTGCTTGAGGCTGGCTGTCAGCAGCTACTGTCCGGACTATGCATCCCTGGCTGATTCCATTCAGTGCAAGTCATCAGAATAAGGTAATGACAAAAATTGTACATGGTTAATTGTGTTGTGTTGTACAATATGGGCTCATGCTGTTATGCAAGGGACATCAACATACATTGTACATATAGAGAATTCTCAATATATTCATGAATAAATATGTTTAGCATTTTTGTAGTAGGTAGATCATTTTGACTTGGTCATTTTATAAGTAGCTTGCATGCTGAAAAAGTGTGAGCACCCCTGCTGTAGACATTAGAGCCGCTCTGGGGTCAGCCTGCCTTGGACACCATGCTGTAGACATTAGAGCCGCTCTGGGGTCAGCCTGCCTTGGACACGCTGCCAGCACTCAGCCAGCATTCTTCCCGTCAGCCGCGGAGCGCCCGCACCTGTGGCACATGCTACCCCTAGGACTGCATTCCACAGCATTCAGCTTCCCGAGCTCGCACGCACACACACGCTCGCAAACACACACAAACACACACACACACACAAACATACACACACACACACACACACACACACATACACACAGTCACACATACACACACGCGCACACACCCCTCCCCGTCTTTCAGTCTCCATTCTCTTTATTTTCTTCTCTGACCTCCCCAGATCTCCTTTTCTCTCTCTCCTCCTCTCTCTCTCACCCCCCCCCCCCCCCCCTCTCTCTCTGGCTGTGTCCCTCCCCCCCTCTCTCCACACATAATTGATTAAGGGCCGTTTTCATAAATCAATTTGGGACGCACATCAGTCAGTCTTGAATAGAAGACCCCCCCCCCCCCCGAGCGGTGGTATTAATCTACCTCAGCATACCCTGCCATTCTCATTTAGAGACACACACACACACACACACACACACACACACACACACTCCAACTCTCACTTACACACACACACACACACACGCATACACACACACACACACACACACACACACACACACACACACACACACACATACAAACACTCACCCTGTAACTCTCACTTACACCCAAACACACACACACACAGGCACCCTGCTGTTATCACTTAAATACACACAAACACATCCCATGCTTTAACACTGTTTTGCAATACAATGATGAATACATATAAGTAGTCACTAGAGAGGCGTAGGCACATTCACACTTTACAACTACAGATCTGAAACAAGCATTCTGTTCTTGGTGTGTGTTTGTGTGTGTGTATGAGTGTGTGTGCGTGTGTGTGTGTGTGTGTTTGTGTTTGTGTTTGTGTGTGTGTTTTTGAGTGTGTGTGTGTGTTTGTGTGTGTACGATATTACCATCTTATCTTACTACTATATAA